>NC_134359.1:21605954-21748454 GCF_048569485.1 Anomaloglossus baeobatrachus
GTCACTGTGTGACATACATTACATTACTGATCCTGTATTATTACTCCAGAGCTGCACTCGCTCTATTCTGCGGGTGGAGTCGGTTATTCTGTAGCTGATGTAATCTGGTATTTCTCTGTTTGATACAGATCATAGATGGAGAAATCGCTGTTTATTTTGCCGGTCTGTTACAGCCTATAATAACCAGTATAACCTGAATTCTCCCATTCTGTGCAGCGGTCACAGCTGCTTTCGGTGTCTGATATCGGATCGGCCCATCTTCAGTGACCGCAGAGTTTAGGAGGTTTTGTACCTTGGGCTTCGCTGGAAATAGACATTAGCAGACACAATTTTACTCCAGGACTGCGGTAACGCCGGCCGGTTGCACTACAGAATTTGTCAATCTTTTTCTGACCTTGTGTGACCTACCCCCAACTGAAGTGGATCTGTTGTCGGACATAGTAAAATATTGTTTCTGCTGAACAAGAAATCTCCATCCGCACAGTCCCATCACCGCAGAGATCCTATCCGTACAGTCCATCACCGCAGAGATCCATCCGTACAGTCAATCACCGCAGAGATCCCATCCGTACAGTCCATCACCGCAGAGATTCCTCCGCACAGTCCATCACCGCAGAGATTCCTCCGCACATGTCCATCACCGCAGAGATTCCTCCGCACAGTCCATCACCGCAGAGATTCCTCCGCACAGTCCATGACCGCAGAGATTCCTCCGCACAGTCCATGACCGCAGAGATTCCTCCGCACAGTCCATCACCGCAGAGATTCCTCCGCACAGTCCATCACCGCAGAGATCCGTCCGTGCAGCCCATCACCGCAGAGATCGGGGTCCGTGCAGCCCGTCACCGCAGAGATCGGGTCCGTGCAGCCCGTCACCGCAGAGATCCAGCAGTAATTTTGGCATTATGATCCAATGCCTTCGCCAAAAACAAACAAACCCAAGAGCGATAAGTGACTTGACAGCCAGCTCTAGGTACCAAAATACCTGCCATGGGGGGGGATATAGACCCCACCACTGCCAAAACTGCATCCCTCTAGCGCACCAGGGACTTTAAAGTTCATTGGAAATCTGTTTAATCCCAAAAGTCCCTAAAGCGTCCCACTGGCTGATATTTTATGCTTTATTGATGGCCCCCATGATCAGCCATTGCTGACATCCATAAAAGATTTTGAGTGTTTCCCCCCTAGACCACCAGGACTGGTTGCATTAACTGCCCTAGACCACCAGGAATGTCAGCACACAGGTGAAATCCTTCTATACTCCTCTCTAACCCCCATTTTTCGCTAACATTTTTTGTCCAAAAGTAAGTTGAAGCTTCCTTCCTCATTTTCCTTATTTGTGAAGGCGCCTCTGATCTTACTTGTGCACGTCTTAAAGGCACAAGTCGCACCTTCATGGAGGACACCTGGTCCCGGAGCTTTATAATGGGCACCTTTATGCAGGACCCTGTTTACGCCAGCCAGTCTGAATCCTGCGTCTGTCCCCGGAGGTGGACGCACGGTCTGTTGGTGGGCGAGCTCCAGACCCCTTCCCGTAGTATCGGACCTGGGATCAATAGAGCATCTGTTCTCGCCCTTTACAGGATGGAAAACCTTTCTAAATAGACAGATAAGGAGCTGAAGCCCAGCAAAACATGGCAGCGGCGAGGTCTGCAAATCAGATCCAAATAGTTGGCCCTTGCTACAAATCCCCACCACCACCTCATACATGGCGGGAGAAAGAAGTGACTTCACGGCTGGAAGCTCGGGCCATGTGTGCCGCAGATTTAGGCATTCGGCTTTTATTTAATATTTCCAAGCTGATGATTAGAGGACGATGCGGTCATATCCAGTAACTGCCATGTGAGATGGAGCAGAGTGCGGAGCGGCTGCATTTGTTTTGGGGTCATAAAAGGGATAACAAAAAAGCATGAAATTAATGGCTTTTTTTCCATTGTGGTGTTTTTTGTTTTTGTGTTTTTTGTTTTTTTTTTTTTGCATTTGAAAATGCTTTTTCTTCCAAACCTCTTGAAGCATATAGGAGCCACAAGCCATGACCCTTCACCACCATGCCTGACTGCAGGCAGGACACACTTATCTCTGTCCTCCCCACCTGGTTTCCGCCACACACGCTGACACAATCTGAATCAAATTAATTTAGGTTGGTCTCATCAGACCCCCAGAGGTTCCAGTAATCCACGTCCTTAGTCTGCTTTTCTTCAGAAAACTGTTTGAAGCTTTCTTGTGCATCATATTTAGAAGAGGCTTCCTTCTGGGATGACAGCCATGCAGAGCAATGTGATGCAGTGTACAGCATATGGTCTGAGCACGAACAGGCGGACCTCCCCCACCTCTGTAACCCCTGCTGTGTGTGGCTTATGGTCTGAGCACTGACAGGCAGAGATCCCACCCACCCTTTAACCTATGCAGTGTGCGGTGCATGGTCTGAGCACTGACGGGCGGACCCCCCCACCCCTGTAACCTCTGCAGCAATGCTGGCAGCACTCATACGTCTATTCTGAACAGATGAACTCTGCATATGACGCTGAGCTCTTGCGCTCAGCTTCTGTAGTCGGCCATGGCGAGGCCTGTTCTGAGTGGATCCTGTCTTGTTATACTTGGTCTTGGCCACCATGCTGCAGCTCAGTGTCAGGGTGATGACTGACTATCTTTTTATAGCCTTGGCCATCCTTATGTAGAGCAACTATTCCTTTTCTCAAATCATCAGAGAATTCTTTTCCATGAGGAGCCACGTTGAACTTCCAGTGACCAGTATGAGAGCGTGTGAGGGATAACACCAAATAACACCAAATATAACACCCTTGCCCCCCATTCACACCAGAGACTTTATAACACTAATGAGTCACATGACACTGGGGAGGGGAAAATGGCCAATAGGGCACAATTTGTCCATTTTCTCTTAGGGGTTGTACTCACTTTTGTGATATACTACGTGACCCGCAGCATATTTAAGGCCCTGTGCGCACTGGAAAACGGAATTTTCTTAAGAAAATTTTGCAGGGTCTGAAAGATTGCCGCACCCGCGGTAAAAAACCGTGGCTGACCGCACCCAAAGCCGCATGCGATTTGCTGTGGTTTGCTTCGGGTTTTTACCGCGGTATTGTTCGCAGTATTGCCATGGTTTTTGCTGTGTGCGGGTTGGTACATGTGTTTTAATGCGTTCAATGCAATAAAGCACATTGAAAAAAAAGGAAAAAAAGTAATTTTCCTTCTGAGATAGATAAATAGATAGGACAGATCAATCGACACGCTGCATTTCTCCCGGCGATAGTGTGTTCACATTACCGGCCGTGGGAAATGACCTGTGGTTACCTCTGCTGTCTCGTTGCGAGGCTGCATTCTGTACAGTGTCAGTCGCAGCTGGATGCAAGCGTCGTAGGAACCTCCTGGATTACGTCGGAGCTGTGTGTTTGGGAGGGGATAATAAAGGGGGGAAAAACGGGCTTTTTTATGTTTTATTTAAAATAAAGGATTTTTCTGTGTGTGTTTATTCACTTTACTTACAGGTTGATCATGTCAGCTGTCTCATAGACGCTTGCCATGATCAAGCTGTGACTTAGTGGCGGCGATGCGCTGCCATTAACTCCTTATTACCTGGATTGCCACCGCATCACGGCAATCTGGAAAACAGGCACTGCCGCATAATGGATGCGACAGTCCCGGGGCAGCTGCGGCTGATATTCTCGGCTGCAGGAGGGGGGGCATTAACCCTGGCCCTCGCCCTCCCCAGCCTGAGAATACCGGGCCGCCGCTGTGTGTTTACCTCGGCTGGACGGTAAAAATACGGCGGAGCCCACGTTTTATTTTTATGTCCGTTTGCTTTCTATGTGTATTCTATATGTCTGTCTGTGTGTGAGTGTGATGTCTGTGTTTATTCTCTGCACGGCTTCCTCTTCCTGTCATAATGACATCACTTCCCTGCAAAACGCAGACAGCGATGAACATTACCGCAGGTAAACCGCGAAATACCGGAGGGAATAACGCAGGAAAACGCAGTGAACCGCACAGAATTTGCTGCCTGCGTTATTCCCTGCGGGATTTCACGATTACATGGCAGTCAATGGAGTGAAATCCCGCAGCGACGTGCGGAAAAGAAGTGACATGCAATTGTTTCTGCTGCAGGAGTCCCACAGCCAAACATGCAGCTGTCAAAATCCGCATAGTGCGCACAGCATTTTTTTTTTCCCCCATAGGTTTTGCTGGTGATTCACTGCAGAGATGTTATGAACATGCAGCAAAACCGCTGTAAATCCGCGGCAAAAACCGGCAAGTGCGTTTTTGGCTCTTCCCTCCACTGCTTGAGTCTTGTATAAATATTGGAATATTGGCACTTGTACCGTGATTTCATTGTTTGTGCGGAGAGAAAGTTGTAAGTGACCTTGTGAACAATGCAACAAATCAGCGCAGCTGTGATTTGTGACTCAAGGTGATCAAACGCCAAGAGGAGTCTATTGTTTTTATTCTTTGAGACCTATATGGTTTTAGCAATATTTTCTCATTGTTTCTCTGCCCCTTATTTTTCTCGTTTCGTGGTTTTTGGTTTTTTTTTTTACACACACGGGTTTGATTAATTTTTATTTTGTGCAGACCTGTCAGTGATCAGTTCTTCCCTCCAGATTGCTTTCCCTGCATCCATTGTCTGACATCTCCAGGACTGAGTATCTATCTTCCAAAGACAATACTAAGGACCAGGGGGCACTCACTGCGAGTGGAAGAAAAGCGATTCCGACAGCTAAATAGGAAAGGGTTCTTTACAGTTAGAGCAGTCAGACTGTGGAATGCCGACCACAAGAGGTAGTAATGGCAGATACTATAACAGCTTTTATATCAGGGCTGGAGGATTTCCTCGCTATACACAACATTGATGGTTATCAGTGACTTGGGGACAAAATGTAGAACTGGTGGAGAAAGGGTGAACTTGATGGACCAGGGGCTTTTTTCAGCCTATGTAACTATGTTGTTTCCTCCTGAGCAGATACTCTTCCCCCCCCCCCCTCGCTCGGTGGCCGCTCCCTGGGCGCAGCAGCTGCGGCGGCTCTTCTTGCCAGTCGTAGGCCGGTTCATGCCCATCCTCAATGTACTGAGCAGACATTAATCCCGAGTGGTATTTACTGACAGATGTAGCATATAGCGCTGCTCCGGACCCGGCACATGCCTACTACGTGTCTGCACGTAGATCCTGTACAGCAAGCAGAGGTGCTGCCGCAGAGTCCAATGTAGTGGCACATTAGATGCGGATAAATCAGTAATCTGTATTAGTTTGTACTTTTTAGAAGCTGGTTATTTATCTCCACTGACCCAATCTTCTGTCTGTGACACGTGGAAAGTTTTGAAAGTTCAGTTGTTAGTTACATTTTATCTAATCCACATGCCATACTCGTCTGAAATACTCTGTGCTGCTGGAAAACCTCATTTCCTCATGATCGGTGTCTGTTTCCCATACACTGCGCTGGTTTATGGAGACTGCGCAGATCTGTAACCTGCATTATTTTTTATTTCCCCCTCACAGATCTCATTAACGGAGCCCAAGAGCAGTGTGAATTGCCTCCCATGGACGGCTACCCCCACTGCGAGGGGAAAGTAAAGGTGAGCGTTATCTGCTGTAGGGTAATCTGTGCCGGGCGATCAGTCTGAGAACCCCCCCACCCCGGCTGCACCAGCGTCTCCCCTCCCTGCAGTCACCTGTATGACCAGTCCAATAGAGGAAACATTAAGGCTCAGACTCAGGTTACAGCTGGGCTAGAGGAAAATGTGCACTGCACCCAAATGTGTAAGTTTAACTCATTCACTGCCATTGACCACCAGGACTGCAGACCTAAACACTTTCTCTGCCCTAGACCACCAGGACTGTAGAAATAAACCCTTTCACTGCCCTAGACCACCAGGACTGCAGACATAAACCCTATCACTGCCCTAGACCACCAGGACTGTAGAAATAAACCCTTTAACTGCCGTAGACCACCAGGACTGCAGAAATAAACCCATTCACTTCCTTAACCACCAAGATTGCAGAAGTTAACCGATTCACTGCCTTAGACCACCAGAACTGCAGACATAAACCCTTTCATTACCCTAGACCACCAGGACTGTAGAAATAAACACTGTCACTTGCCATAGACCACCAGAACTTCAGACATAAACACTGTCACTTTGCTAGACCACCAGGACTGCAGACCTAAACCCCGTCACTCCCCTAGACCACCAGGACTGCAGACATTAGCCCTTGAAGTATTCTAGATCCCCACACATGCTATTACTCACATCTCAGCCCCAAACCAGCAGTCATGAAGTAATTTTCTGCCATAGCCCACCAAGAGTGCTGATGACTCGTTTCTTTGCCCTAGACCACCAGGAATCCTGCAGTCGGTCCTTCTGTTTAGACCCCCGCCCCTTCTCAGCCCTATATGCCCGGGATGCCATCATTTATTACTGATCCTAGCTAGTTAGGATTTGCCAAATTTTTAGGAATCTGTGTCCCAGTGCCTAACTGCCCCCACCCCTTGGACACCGGGGCTCATACGTTTGCTCCGTTGCACTGCATTGTGGGATATTTAGCATTCACAGCAATTGATTTTCCGGTCCCAAATCATGGGACATTTTACACCCTCTCTTTGCACTGATTTGCTTAATCTCGTCCCTTTTTTGTGAGTATTTGCTCTTTGAAAACTACATCTCCCATGATGCAATGCAGCGCTCTAATCCATCATTGAATCTCGTCGTCTGACACCATTTTCTGTGTTTGTTTTTTTTTTTTGTTTTTTTTTGTCTTCCAGTGGATGAAAGACATGTGGCGTTCTGACGTTTGCTACTCCACTTACGGCGTTGACGGCTCCACCTGCTCCTTCTTTATTTACCTCAGTGAGGTGAGTGCTCCCAGCGTTTTGTGTACGCAGCTCCTATTGTCATGTGTCTCCATGGTAACAGACCACAAACAGATTTAAGCCAAAAAGTGAAACCGCTGCTCGTACACCTCACCAAGACAGAGTTTTAAGTAGTCTCTAAGAAATGACAGAAATCAGACATCTTAGGATGTGATGCAAAACGTTTTGTAGAAAGTTCTAGAAGTTTTTATTGTAAACAGATTGGCCTTCACCGGACAATGGAAGCCATGACGGCGGGACCGGTCAGTCTCTGGGCTCTGGTCACTGATGGACCATAGTAATTATTATCGGAGGGGTTTCTGGAAGGGGTTAATTATACTCTCGAATTAGCCCAGTGCCGCACCACCATCCTGGAAATAAAGGCCCTTTTAACCCTGTAAAGTTGTTTCTTTATGCATGCGATCGCCGCTCTGTGTAGAGACTCATCCGGCGGTGTAAGGGGGCTGCAGACGACGCTCACCCCGCTGCTCGTAGAGGGCACGAAGGCCAAGGTGAAGAGAGACTTACGGGGGCGAGGCTGAAGGACAGGAAGGCTGGAAAGGAATGGGTTAATGCCGCGCTGCCTGATAAGGGTTCAGTGACATTGATGGCGGGTTTTTTTTTTTTTTTTTTTAAACACCAATTATACACCTCTTCTCCTGGCATCACCCCTGCATTACTACAACAGAACAGCAATTGTCTGTCCCGGGTCTCGATCATCGATCATCATGTCCTCCCTCTATCGAAAATCTGAACTCGTATTTCCTCCCTCTCCCAACCTTCCTAGACCCAATATTACCATCTGTGTGTGGTTCTGCCATTACTCCCCAGCAAAATAACATAGAGCTCTGGCAAAAATGAAGAGACCACTTCCAAATTGTCAGTTTTTCTGATTTTCCTCTTTATATTTTTGCGTAAAATGTAAATTGTTCTTTTATTCTATAAACCACTGACAACGTCTCCGAATTTCCAAGCAACACAATTTGTATTTTCTAAAAATGAGAAATAACAGAACAATGCACAAATAATGCAAAGAAAACCAGTTCATAATCATTTAGAAACAACAATACTAATAATGTTTTACCTCAGGAAGATTCAGAAATCAATATTTTGTGGAATAACCATGATTGTTAATCCCAGCTTTCATGCGTTGCGTTCCACCAGTCTGTCACACTGCTTTTGGGTGACCTTATGCCACTCCTGGTGCAAAAATGTAAACAGTTCTTTGTTTATGGCTTGTGGCCATCCAGCTTCCTCTTGATTACATTCCAGAGGTTTTCAATGGGGTTCAGGTCTGGAGATTGTGCTGGCCATGACAGGGTTTTGATCTGGTGGTCCTTCATCCACACATTGAGTGACCTAGCTGTGTGGCATGGCGCATGGTCCTGCTGGAAAAAACAGTCCTCAGAGTTGGGGAACATTGCCTGAGCATAAGGAAGCCACTGTTTTTCCAGGATAATCTTGTATGCGGCTTGATTCAGACGTCCTTCGCAAAGTTTAATCTGCCCAATTCCAGCCTTGCTGAAGCATCCCCAGATCATCACCAATCCTCCACCAAATTTCACAGTGGGTACAAGACACTGTGGCTTGTACGCCTCTCCAGGTCTCCGTCCAACCATTAGACGACCAGGTATTGGGCAAAGGTCAAAATTAGGTAAAGAAAATTCAACAATCATCTCTGCGAAAGTAAAAGTAGAGTAAAAGTAAAGTAGCACATGGGAGCGGACATTTTTAAAAGCGGACATTTTTTTTTTTAAGGAATACATCGGGAGCAGCCATATTGGCAATGACAAATCATTGTGCTCTATAGAATGCCATAACCCTAACCCTAACCGTCCTCTACAGTTTTGCACCATCCTACATAAACTTCCTCACCTCTATCACCTTTCCCATTCCTGCCATGTCAAATACATCAAAGCAGAGATCAGCGAGGACTAGATACTGGTGGAACAAGAGCTGAAGCCTCAGGGGGATCAATTGTTTTTCTTTTTACAATAATTTTTTTTTAAGTGGCTCAAACTGATATAAAAAATCTACGACAACGCCTTAAAGTATCATGTAGAAGATTTCAACAAGCCAACGGTTTCGTGACTTCTCCACCTTCTGTAGACTCTTGTCTGAGTCGGTGGTCACCCACACGGGAAGTCCAGTGGTTATTAAGCAACATGAACTCATATCTTCCATTTCTTGACATTTTCACTTCACATAAAATTTAACTGTCCCCATTCACCCAAATCTTGTCCTCACAAAAAGCATTGTAGACGTGCAAAGATGAGCGGTGTCAGAATCCAGACCCTAAAGAATAAGAGAACAATTACACAACTGATAATTAAGATGGCTCATTAGCCTATTGTCAAGGACAGGTGCCTCCCAAAATTTTAGGCTTTTTAAGTTTTCATTGGTGACAATGATAACCCACTATCTAAGGAAGGGATAAAGACTGACAACCTAGGTGTAGTTGCTCCAAATCTTGGATATCATAAGAGGGCAACAGGACACCACTGTATCCAGGAACAGACCGGCAACCCAGGTGTACTTGCTCCAAACCTCAGGTATCATTAGAGGAGACCAGGACACCACTGTATCGAGGAACAGACCGGCAACCCAGGTGTAATTGCTCCAAACCTCAGCTATCATTAGAGGAGACCAGGACACGACTGTATCGAGGAACAGACCGGCGACCCAGGCGTACTTGCTCCAAACCTCAGCTATCATTAGAGGAGACCAGGACACCACTGTATCGAGGAACAGACCAGCAACCCAGGTGTAATTGCTCCAAACCTCAGCTATCATTAGAGGAGACCAGGACACCACTGTATCGAGGAACAGACCAGCAACCCAGGTGTAATTGCTCCAAACCTCAGCTATCATTAGACAAGACCAGGACACCACTGTATCGAGGAACAGACCGGCAACCCATGCGTACTTGTTCCAAATCTTGGTTTTCATTAGAGGGGACCAGGACACCACTGTATCCAGGACTGTAGTTCCTGATATGTCAATTTCCATTACATATTACAGCCCTTTACCCACCCAGAGGCACCAAAAAATAATCCTGGGAATCTGGACCCCTGCCTGGGTCAAAGGTGGCAGGAGTCAAAAGGATGTGTAATGCATGGCACAGGTCCTCCAGGGCGAGACGCTCTTCCAAAAGAGGAGAATCCTTTACAGACAACCCACCCCCCAATATAATTATAAGATCTGTGAAGATAGGTGTTCGATACCAGACCTCATACTGAGGTAGACCCAATAACCGGATCATGTATAAGTGGGATCTGTGTTTGCCGCCTTTCACTCTTCTCATATCTGCCGTTATTAATTTCAGGTTGAAAACTGGTGTCCTCGACTGCTATGGAGATCTGCGAACTACAAAGAGGAAACTGATAAAAGGACAATGGTGAGACGCCGGTATCTCGTGTTATTGACCCCTTGACACTGCTCAGAACTTCAAACTACCGATAGGGGATCAGGGTTAAGGTCGGCCATGCAAGAGGCAGCCATTGCTTTGTTCTAAAAATAACTAATCCGACATAATCCGTACACCTACATGGGGATTGTATACATCCAGTAAGCGCACATTGTGTCTCGTGAATGTTGATTAGATGGAGATTGTAAGTAGGATAATTTACAGACCTTTTATTTTAATTATTTTTAATCCTGTAAACCTATGACTTTTAAGATTAGGCCAAAATCTCCATGTTAAACTGCTGTTTGTTCCGCGGGGGTGGAGCATAAAACAGCATTACACAGATGATTGGTGAGATTTCCTGTGTCATGCCATGCCCCCTAAGAACCATCATAAGGCACATCGCAGATTTTGCATGGACATTTAGGCTACTGTCGATTGGGGAGTCCGAAACGGATGAGCGATAACACCTGCCCCTTTTACAGATCTCTGCAAATTTGAAGCTCCCAAGTAGGTCATGTTTGACTTAGGGGTGCTTCACACACAGCGAGATCGCTGCTGAGATCGCTGCTGAGTCACGTTTTTTGTGACCTCATTAGCGATCTCGCTGTGTGTGACACTGAGCAGCGATCTGGCCCCTGCTGTGAGATCGCTGCTCGTTACACACAGTGCTGGTTCGTTTTCTTTATTGTTGCTCTCCCGCTGATAAGCACACATCGCTGTGTGTGACAGCGAGAGAGCAACAATCCTGAATGTGCAGGGAGCAGGAGCCGGCGTCTGACAGCTGCGGTAAGCTGTAACCAAGGTAAACATCGGGTAACCAAGGTGGTTACCCGATATTTACCTTCGTTACCAGCCTCCGCAGCTCTCACGCTGCCAGTGCCGGCTCCTGCTCCCTGCACACGCTAAGCTAAGCGGTGTGCGCTGGTAACTAAGGTAAACATCGGGTAACCATACCCGATGTTTACCTTAGTTACCAGTGTCCGCAGCTTCCAGATGCCGGCTCCGTGCAAGCGCAGCGTTGCTTGCGCGTCTCTGCTGGCTGGAGGCTGGTCACTGGTGAGATCTGCCTGTTTGACAGCTCACCAGCGACCATGTAGCGATGCAGCAGCGATCCTGACCAGGTCAGATCGCAGGTGGGATCGCTGCTGCGTCGCTAAAGTGTGACGGTACCCTTAGGCTATGTGCGCACTAGAGCAAAATACCCGCGGATTTACCCGCGGATTTGCCGCGGAAATTTCTTGAGAAATGTCTGCAATCTTTGTGCAGACATTTCCCATGAAATTCTATGAGAAAAAAAAAAAAGCTGTGTGCACTGGTGCGGATTTTTCTCAAGAAAGTTTCGGTGCGGAAATTTCTCGAGAAACTTTCTTGAGAAAATGAACATGTCCATTAAATCCGCAGGTATCCCGCGGATTTCTGCAGTACAGCCTGCAAAAATCCGCAGGGAACCACCCGCGGGAAAATCGCGGCAATTCCGCGGTAAATCCGCGGCAAATCCGCATGCGGTTTTGCCGCGGATTTTTTCCGGAGTTCAGCAAATCTTCACTCCCAGAAGTTTCTCGAAGATTTTCTCGAGAAACTTCACATCTCTAGTGCGCACATAGCCTTAGACTTGTTAGAGGCACATCTTATTGGAGTCTAGTCTGGGGAAGGATTTTTATTTATTTATTTAAAAGGTAAATACACACTGGAACGAATTGCTTTAGGTCATTACAGGTGCAGCAGAATACTGTACCAGGCAGGTGGGCGAAGTTTCACAAAATTCACCCACATGCCTCAAAATTTTAAAATCCATAGCATTTTCTGTTGCAGTACTCCTTCTGCAGAGGAAAGTAAGAGGCGATATTGTCAGCTGCCACAGGGGGAAGGAGATGTATTCTGCACAGGGGATTTTGAACGCTTTCAGAATTGGAGCTCCTAGCACTATATCTAATATATGTGTGTGTGGGTGTGTGTGTGTGGGGGTGTGTGTGTGTGTGTGGGTGTGTGTGTGTGGGGGTGTGTGTGTGTGTGGGGGGGTGTGTGTGTGGGGGTGTGTGTGTGTGGGGGGGTGTGTGTGGGGGTGTGTGTGTGTGGGGGGGTGTGTGTGTGGGGGGGTGTGTGTGTGGGGGGGTGTGTGGGTGTGTGTGTGTGTGTGTGTGTCCGGGATTGGCATCCGCACCGTCGCAGCTACAGCCACAAAATTTTGCACACCCACACTTCTGGACCCCGAGAGCGTCATAAGCTATGTTTTGAGGGGAAATTTTAACCCCGCTCTTTACAGTTATTCACCACAAAACCTGCCTCCATTAAAGTGAATGGAGCTGGGAGCCACAGTGCAGCCAGAACTTCAGAAGCATGTGCAGCCACGCCCTTATATGGAATATTGGCGTGTCACAATGCAGCCAGGGAAAGAGGCAGACACAGACAGGGTAAGAGACAGACACAAAGACAGACTGACAGGGAACGAGAGACACAGACAAAGAGACAGACACATGTAAACAGACAGGGAAAGAAAGGGAAAGAGACAGACAGGGTAAGAGACAAAGATAGATATAGATATATATTTTACATATATAGATGTATGTATGTATGTATGTATGTGTATATATATATATATGTATATGTATTTATACATACATATATACATACATACATACATACATACATACATACATACATACATACATACATACATACATACATACATACATACATACAATATATGTGTGTGTATGTATGTGTGTGTATATATTTATTTTTTTTACATTTTGTTTTCTTACCTTCAGACTGAAATCCGTACAGATTTCGAGGAACTCTACAACGTTATGTCCAGACACGAGGAGTTTCGCTGGATGACCCTGAGAATAAAGCGAATAGACGATACTTGGATAGAGGCCATCAAATCTCTGGCAGAAAAACAAAATCTTGAGAAAAGGAAAAGAAAAAAGGTAATAAATAATGAAATGAAATATTGTTCAACTCTGGAATAAAAGTACAGTCAAGGGAGGAATTGTGAGGTCCCGGTGTGCAGGCGAGAGCCACGCGTGGGCCACTGCCTCTCAATTCCTGACCACTCATACATGCCAGGGTCCTGCTCTTTAGAGGAGTGCCCCCAATATTGGACATTGATGGCATGTTCTATATATGCTATAAGCCTG
The DNA here is from genome assembly GCF_048569485.1 of Anomaloglossus baeobatrachus. Classification (NCBI taxonomy): domain Eukaryota; kingdom Metazoa; phylum Chordata; class Amphibia; order Anura; family Aromobatidae; genus Anomaloglossus; species Anomaloglossus baeobatrachus. The sequence goes on from NC_134359.1 coordinate 21,619,364, forward strand.
TCCCTTTTAAGTGTTGTTTACATTTTATCCTACAGGGGTTGTCCTGGACATAGACATTGATAACCTATGCTTAGTATAGGTCATTGATGTCAGATCGGCGTGTCGGTTTTTCCAGCTGCCAGTTGTACAGAATATTCGGAGCCGAAACTGCACCGCTCCATTCACTGTGTAGTGGTCGTTCTAAGGTATTGCAGCTCAGATCATTCACTTCAATAGGAACTCAACTGCAGTACCTGAGAATGGCCACTACACTATAAGTGGAACTGTGCTGTTCTGGTCACTGCTGGAGCTGCAGGCGATGTAAGATGGGGAAATAATGTCAGCTGCCAGAGGGGGAAGGAGACCTATACTTCCCATAGGATTTTGAACTCTTATCAAGAAAAACAAAGCTTTGAGTATTACACACCTATATTACAATGTAACATCTTACAATGTACATCTGAATATTCACTTTAAGGCTGATTTCACATGTCTGACATTCACTGTCTGAGTATTGACCTTGACGTCCGCTGACCTTAAGTCAACAGCCTCATATATGCATGTAAGGCTGTTAAGCTCGGGTCAGGAGACACGTGTCCGGTCTGGACATGAGTTTCTGATTGCACCATGAATGTCTGACATATGAAACGGGCCTAAGGAGAAGACTCCTTCAGGGAAAGTATGTGGAGAATAGCTAGTTCCCAGAGGGGAAAGGAGACTGATTCTGCCCAGTGGGTTTGGAATCAAGAAAACAGAATTCCTAGAACTATCAAGCTGTATTCAAAATAAATTTGAATTTTTGCTTTATGCGGAAGACTTATTTTGCAGGAGACCTATGTTGAGCCTATGTTGAAGTCTACCAGAAGGGGAAGGAGACCAATTCTGACATGAGGATTTAGAATGCCGCCTGCTTTACAGTGTTTGAACCTCTTTATTTTCGTGTTCAGATTTATTTAACATTCCCTTTCAGAAGTAGTTTTCCATCTTAATGTGAAGAATGTAAAGGCTATATTTTCAGCTGCCAGATGGAGGAGGAGACTTATTCCGTCCTGAGGATTTGGAACTCTGTATCAGAAAAACTAAACTTTAATGTCGTAGAACTTGCTGTATAAGGAGTATTATTTGAGGCGGCTACTTTCATTAGCACCTCATGTCAGATTCTGAACTAGCCGGGGTCCATTAGCATGTTATAATTGCAGAATGCCATGGTCCGCTTTCCATTTCATAGCCCTCCTTATGCTTCTCTAATTATTCTATGTAAAATCAAAAGGTTTTTCTTTTTTCTTTAATAAATCATTATTTGACACGAGATAAGCGTCACAGTTTACCGCTCTCGTATTGTGACTCGCTGATCTTTCGTCTGTGAAATGACTTCCTTTGTGAGTCCACCTTCAAAGTAATTATAAGGAATAAATGGCTTTCAAGGTTTCTCTGAATATCTGTAATTTGAAAGGGACTCTCCATTACAGATCCTCTGTCCACCCCTCTCTGGACCTCACTGGTAAAAAAAAAAAATGGCCCAGTGAGCAAGAGATCCTAGATAGTGATCTTGGAGGATAATAATCAATTAAGCAAAAAAGTCCAGTCCTTGCCCACCCCAATAGCACCTGAACCATCTCTTTAAACTGCAGCGTCTGCGCCATCTACTTTTATAAGCCCAGTTTTACGATACAAAGCTGCAAATCCTGTTTTCATCCGGAAACAGCGCCACATCCGTCCACAGGTTGTGTGAGGTATTGCAGCTCGCTTTCATTTGACTTAATTGAAGCTGACGTGCAATACCAGAGAAAACCCATGGACAAGTGTCATATGTACGACTGATTTTTGACAAAAATATTACATACAAAGATTAATTTTTTTGGAGTTAAGTAGAGAGAGCAACTCTGTGATGGATGGCCGTGGTCAAGTCTTGCCCGGTCTGGCTTTGACATGCCTCAAGCCCATCTGAAATCCTGTGAATACGAAATTCTTTTAGTTCCAGTGCATGCGCAGTGTGCTGCTAAAGTGCCTGTGCATGCGCCAAAACGGGGAGGTGCCAGCGCATGCGCCAAAACGGAGATGTGCAGGCGCTATAACGGGGGGAGGCACAGGCACCAAAACTGGGTGGAGTAGGGGGACAGGCGCAAGCAACAAAAACGGAGGTGGGGGGGGGAGAAGAAGCGCGGGTGCCAAAACGGGGGGGGGGGGGGGGGAGAGAGGGGCCGGTGTAGGCACAAACTGTAAAAGGCGCCAAAATAGTAACTGGGTGGGAGAGACGCAGACGCCTCAAGGGGGAGGAGGAGCAAGTGCCAAAACGGGGGGCGCGCAGGAGCCAAAACGTGAATAAGGCGCTGGCGCCAAAACAAAAATGGGGGTAGAGTAGGCGCCAAAAAGGGGGGGGGGGGAGTTGCAGGTGCCAGAACGGGGGGGAGGAGCCGGCGTAGGCACCAAAATGGTAACACAGGGTGGGGGAGGCGCAAGCGCCAAAACGAAAAGGGTGGAGGCGCAGGCGTTCAGACGGAGGGGGGGGCACGCAGGCGCCAAAACGGGGAGGGTTGCGCAGGCGCCAAAACGAAAACGGGTGGGGGAGGCACATGCGCTAAAGCGGCTGGCGGGGGGGGGGAGCCAGTGCAGGTGCCAAAAGGGTAACAAGGTGAGGGAGGTGCAGAAGCCAAAAGGGCGGCGCAGGCGCCAAAGGGGGGGGGGGGGAGCTCAGGCCCGAAAACGGGAAAGCGAGGGGAAGGGGTCGGTTCAGGCGCAAAAAAACAGAAAAAGGCGTAGGTGCCAAAATGGTAAAAGGCGCCAGTGCAGGCGTGGGCTTTGGCACCAGCTTGAATTTGGTTACTGTGGCCTCAGGGATGCCAATCAAGCCAGATAAGGTGGGGTTAGGACATGGCCATGCATTCTTTTCTTCTTAGTGGCACCACCTACTTGACCACGAAAAGATATTTATTTAGTTATTGGTGTGAGCATGGATTTAAAGGGGGTTTTTTTTCTATTTTTTTTTTTTTTTTTTTTTTTTTTATTTTGATATGAAATATCTGGTGTTCCCTTTTTTAAGAAATTTGGATACATCTGAGAACTTAAATCTTAGAATGTTTGTTTTATTTTTAACCGTTTGTGAGTTTTATACGAGATGATACTTAATCTTTTGTTTATTTTTTTTCTTTCCCCCTTTCTTATTCCAGATTCTCGTTCATCTGGGGTTACTGACAAAGGAATCGGGATTCAAGATCGCTGAGAATGCGTTCAGCGGCGGTCCGCTCGGAGAATTAGTCCAGTGGAGTGACTTAATTACATCTCTTTACTTATTGGGCCATGATGTCAGGATTTCAGCTTCAATAGCTGAGCTGAAAGAGTAAGAAGATTACTCCCAATGCTAAACCGAGCAGCGAGATTGTAGCCGCTTCTTGTGTGAGAGGCAGAATCCAGGAATCCGGGCCCTAATTGTGTATAAGGAGCTTATGTTTAATAGCTGATTTTCAATATTTTATAACAATAAGAAGGCGTGATGTGAATACATAGGACACAGATCCGTGCCTTTCATCCAGCAGTAAAGAGCGCAAAGCCGCGTCCGGATTATCAGATGCTCCAGTCATAGCCAAGTATATAAATCACCCCTACATTAAACTGCTGTGCAAATAACAGTGCATCTGTGGGCTGGAGACAAGGGACAGATGAGGAGTTCTGGATTTATTTTCTTTTCTATTTTTTTTTCTTTTTTTTTATTTTCTTGTGCTCCCATCTCTTCTATTTGATATGCCGTTACTGTTTGATGGGTGGAAGGCACAATTCAGAAATCCGGGCCCTAACTGTATATAAGATCATCCAACCTCCGGCTCCTCCACTTATCCTTAGAATGAACGAGCAGCAGCAATTGGGTTTAGAGCTCAATCCCGCTCTGATTTCACCTAGCATAGCATCACCCTGACCGCTCGCCGTGGGGGGAATGGACCCTAACCCATTCACTTCAAGGGCGGAAAACCCTAGAAGGTTATGTGGCATTTCTTCCCTTTATTCTCAGGATAAGTGGGATTCCAAAGGTCAGATCCTCACTAGTGATGAGCGAGCACTACAATGCTCGGGTGCTCAGTACTCGTAACTAGTGATGAGCGGGCACTACCATGCTCAGGTGCTCAGTACTGGTAACTAGTGATGAGCGGGCACTACCATGCTCGGGTGCTCTGTACTCGTAACTAGTGATGAGCAGGCACTACCATGCTCGGGTGTTCAGTACTCATAACTAGTGATGAGCGGGCACTACCATGCTCTGGTGCTCAGTACTGGTAACTAGTGATGAGTGGGCACTACAATGCTCTGGTGCTCAGTACTGGTAACTAGTGATGAGCGGGCACTACCATGCTCGGGTGCTCAGTACTCGTAACTAGTGATGAGCGGGCACTACCATGCTCTGGTGCTCAGTACTGGTAACTACTGATGAGCGGGCACTACCATGCTCGGGTGCTCAGTACTGGTAACTAGTGATGAGCGGGCACTACCATGCTCGGGTGCTCAGTACTGGTAACTAGTGATGAGCGGGCACTACCATGCTCGGGTGCTCAGTACTCGTAACTAATGATGAGCAGGCACTACCATGCTCGGGTGCTCAGTACTCGTAACTAGTTATGATCGGGCACTACCATGCTCGGGTACCAAGTATAATGGAAGTTAATCGGGGACTCGCATTTTTCTGGAAAATCATTGACTGCCATTGCACTTGAGTCACGCCCATGAGAGCATCCAACTGCTTGTTATGAGTATCGAGCATGGTAGTGCCCGCTCATCACTAGTTACCAGTACTGCGCACCGGAGCATGGTAGTGCCCGCTCATCACTAGTTACGAGTACTGAGCACCGGAGCATGGTAGTGCCCGCTCATCACTAGTTACAAGTACTGAGCACCGGAGCATGGTAGTACCCGCTCATCACTAGTTACGAGTACTGAGCACCGGAGCATGGTAGTGCCCGCTCATCACTAGTTACGAGTACTGAGCACCGGAGCATGGTAGTGCCCGCTCATCACTAGTTACAAGTACTGAGCACCGGAGCATGGTAGTACCCGCTCATCACTAGTTACGAGTACTGAGCACCGGAGCATGGTAGTGCTCACTCATCACTAATCCTCATCGATCATATACTGACTGTTATGTTCCAGGGATATGCCGTCATAGATGAGAATACCCCTTTAAGTAGTCTTTGACAATGTCTTTCCTTCTCATCCTCTGCACAATGATGTATGCGTGATATTTGCTAGACAGAGCTCATCCACTTGCCATTATCCCATCCCGCCCGTCTGTACTTGGTGTAATGATGACCCTCTCTAAATGCCTGTGGTCCTCCGAGGCCCGACCTCCATAAGGTATAGTGATCGGCCACAAATATGTATTCCTCTCCTCCTCCCTCTAAAGTCCCTCCACGGCTCCATTAATCTGCAATGATGAATTGTAGACTCCTTGGCTGTCTGCAGCCAGAACATAATTCAGAAGAACGTCACCTCGTAATCATTGGAGAAAAATGGAAGCCGGGAGCAGAAAAGGATAAAGAACCCGGGCGTTCTGACCAATTAGTGACATTCATTAAGTATTCTTGATGCAAAACGTCTGTATATTAATAATGTGCGGCTGAAGGAACGTTCATTAGTTTTCTTGTTCATTAGGATCATGAAGAAAGTGGTGGGGAACAGATCGGGATGTCCTACACAAGGAGACAAGGTGGTGGAACTCATCTACATCGATATTGTGGGGCTCGCCCAGTTCAAGAAGACCCTTGGCCCATCTTGGGTTCATTATCAGTAAGTAGCGAGCCATAGATTATCTTCATAACCCAACAAGAAGGGTCAGTGGCAGATGGGAGAGATTAGGAGCCTTCCTGGGCTAACCAATGATTGATATTGCTTTTTAGGCTTCGGCCTGACATTGAGAACCCAAATTAGAATTGAGCCTACAGATACAGATTTCCATGATCCGTGTCCAGTGGCCACCTCGGTAGTCCGTGGCTGCCAGACAGGAACCCTGCCAACCCCCTCCTAGCTGTATGAAGTGGACTTCTCCTTTAGGCCAGCGTTTAACCTTTGAGTCAGACTCCTTATTGTTCTGAAGTTCCTTTTTTTTGCTGAAGGTTCAGAGGAAGTCTTCTTGGGTTCTGGTATAAGATGCAGACGTGAGCGGGCAAATACAAGTCTGCTTGAACTCTTCTCTTTCGTCTTGAGATCCGCGGAGTCTTTTTGATGCCGGCATGAATTTTGGTCTGATGTGAGATGTCGGCGTGGATCCGGGGAGCGGAGCTGTCAGCCGCCGCCGCTGCCGCAGTTGTCTGTGTCTTCTGACAGCTCGGTCTACTCTGTCGTAAATCATTTCCATCCGCTGCTCACTGATGTGGCTCATAAGTGTTAGAACCGCTTTGTGCTCACTTAAAAGGGTGCTATAGATTGACCTATTGTTTAAATCAAGGTTTTGTGTTAAATGAACATTTTATTTTTGTCTTTTTTTTTTCACATCACAAACTGTTGCAAATTTCCTGTCTTTTCAGGAAACAATACACGTACATTCTGATAGGCTGTGACACCATTGTTTAAATTGAAGCATGTAATGAGCGTGTGCAAAGTTCATTGTAAAGGCAGGGGGAGCAGGGTCACTTGGGATTGGTGGATCCTGTATTTTCAATGCTGAGCAGATCCTGCCTCTGCTGATAACGAGGCTGCTGAAAGCTTTCTGAAAGGATATGAAAAAGGAGTTTTAAAAACCATAAGTGGCTAGTGTGATAATTGCAAGATTATTATATATATCTATATATATATATATATATATATATATATATATATATATTTATTATTATTATTATTATTATTATTATTATTATTATTATTATTATTATTATTATTATTATTATTTATACATTTTATATTATAATATATAAAATCTTTACATATCTTTTATCTCTCTGTATACACAGCACAGACCAAATGTTTGGGGACACCTTCTCATTCAGAGTTTTTTCTTTATTTTCAGGACTCTGAAAATTGTAGTTTTACATTGAAGGCATCAAAACTGTGAATTAAAACATGTGGAATGAAATACTTAACAAAAAAAAAAAAAAGTGTGAAACCGATATGTCTTATATTCTAGGTTCTTCACAGTAGCCACCTTTTGCTTTGATTACTGCTTTGCACCCTCTTGGCATTCTCTTGATGAGCTTCAAGAGGCAGTCACCGGAAATGGTTTTCCAACAGTCTTGAAGGAGTTCCCAGAGATGCTTAGCACTTGTTGGCCCTTTTTCCTTCGCTCTGCGGTCCAGCTCACCCCAAACCATCTCGACTGGGTTCAGGTCTGGTGACTGTGGAGGCCAGGTCATCTGGCGTAGCACCCCATCACTCTCCTTCTTAGTCAAATAGCCCTTACACAGCCTGGAGGTGTGTTTGGGGTCATTGTCCTGTTGAAAAATAAATGATTGTCCAATTAAACACAAACTGGATGGACTAGCACGCCGCAGCAAGATGCTGTGGTAGCCATGCTGGTTCAGTATGCCTTCAATTTTGAATAAATCCCCAATAGTGTCACCAGCAAAGCACCCCCACACCATCACACCTCCTCCTCCATGCTTCACGGTGGGAACCAGCAATGTAGGGTCCATCCGTTCACCTTTTCTACAAAGACACAGTGGTTGGATCCAACGATCTCAAATTTGGACTCATCAGACCAAAGCACAGATTTCCACTGGTCTAATGTCCATTCCTTGTGTTCTTTAGCCCAAACAAGTCTCTTCTGCTTGTTGCCTGTCCTTAGCAGTGGTTTCCTAGCAGCTATTTTACCATGAAGGCTGCTGCACAAAGTCTCCTCTTAACAGTTGTTCTAGAGACGAGAAGGTGTGTCCAAACTTTTGGTCTGTACTGTATGTGTATACTAGCTGTAGTACCCGAGCGTTGCCCAGGATAGTAACTCCTTGTCTCTCTCCCAGTCCGTCTGTGTCTGTCTGTCTGTGGCTCTGTCTGTGTCTGTCTCTATCCATGTCTATCTGTCTGTCTGTCTCTGTATCAGTCTCTCTATCTCTCTGTCTTCCCCCTCTGTCTCCCCCCACCCCCCCGTCTGTCTTTTTTTTTTTTTCCCCCTGTCTGTCTGTCGCTTTCCCCCTCTGTCTGTCGCTTTCCCCCTCTGTCTGTCGCTTTCCCCCTCTGTCTGTCGCTTTCCCCCTCTGTCTGTCGCTTTCCCCCTCTGTCTGTCGCTTTCCCCCTCTGTCTGTCGCTTTCCCCCTCTGTCTGTCGCTTTCCCCCTCTGTCTGTCGCTTTCCCCCTCTGTCTGTCGCTTTCCCCCTCTGTCTGTCGCTTTCCCCCTCTGTCTGTCGCTTTCCCCCTCTGTCTGTCGCTTTCCCCCTCTGTCTGTCGCTTTCCCCCTCTGTCTCTGTTTCCCCATCGACATCTTATTACCTCACACATGAGCTTCTTTTACTAACAATTTTTGTTCCTATAGCAACCAATTACAGCTCCTATTAATAAGCTTTAGCTCCTATCTCCATTGACTGTAATGGAGACAGGTGTTTTGGAGAGTAACTGTAAAGCACGGGGTTAAATATTAATGTCAAAACAGTCTATATGTTCCCTGAGTCACATGGGGTGTCTGTGCAAAATTTCGTGATTGTAAATGCGTTTGTTGTGAATTCCTTTAGTGGACACACACACACACACACACACACACACACACATACACACACACACACACACACACACACACACACACACACACACACACACCCCTCTTTATATATTAGATGTATGTGGATATCTGTTTAGTTATATTTTTCTTTTAGGCTCCTGTACAAAGGGCACTAATAGGTCGTAGGATTCCCTTCAGACGCTTGTGTACTACTTATACATACTTTTGTGTTCCTTAGGTGTATGCTGCGAGTTCTGGACTCGTTTGGAACAGAACCAGAGTTTAATCACGCTCATTACGCTCAGTCCAAAGGGCACAAAACTCCGTGGGGAAAATGGAATCTGAACCCTCAACAGTTTTACACCATGTTCCGTAAGTTTCCTTGTTTGGGTCCATAGATGTAATTGTATAGATGTAGCTGATCTAATACCATGAACTGAAAAATCTGATTAATAAAGCGTTCTGAAAGATGGTGTCTCTGTTGGGCCCCTTTTTGCATTGTGTACAGTGCCAGTCTGTCGGAGTTGTGCTTTGTAGTCCTTTAAAGGGGTAATTCCATTTCCATAATTGGGTACTGTTGAATAGTGTCTGTAAAAACAAGCATTTTTGCAATTTACTGCTTGTTAAAATTCTTAGCCGTTCTCGAGATATTCACACTTTTGTTTACAGCCCGTTGCCTTGGTGACCGACCTCCTGCTGCCAGACAATAGAACATGCATAGCGCTTACAAACTCTCTTCAATTGAGCTTGTAAGCACTTTTTTTTCTTTTGTAAGCTGGCAAGGATTGCTTGAACGCGCTATTACCTCCCGTCCAGCGTCTGTGCAGAGTTTATAAGCTAGACGCCAACGGAGCTCTGTTTCTTTGGCAACAAGCTTTCAAGAAGTGTTAATATCTCAAGAACGACTGCAAATTTTAATAAGCAGTAAATTGCAAAAGTGCTTGTGTTTACAAGCTCCATCTGACAATATCCATCTAGGAAGATGGCAAATAACCCTTTAAGTAACAGTGGAACACAGCTTAAAGGAAGATTGGTGATGTAGACATTGTAATAAACCCACCCGGTCCTTATATTTTCAGCTCAAAGTGATGTTATGTCTGAACTGGTAAAAGGAGACTTCAGTCTTGCTTTTTTTTTTTAATCTCACATTTTTATTAAAATTTAAATTTAGGAGCGCAGTCCCTTTAAGAGTTAAAGTCGTACACGCAATGACATTTTGAAGCAGGTAAAGGGCTCCTCTGGAGAACTCGCTTGTTGTTTGATAGAAAACCCTTCATCCTCAGGGAGCCGTCCTGATTCTTTTTCTGCCTTTGATACATTAATTTTAATGAAGTCCTGTAGATTTCAGTTGACAGTAAAAAACATCAGCTAAGTGAATACAAATTGCTTATTGATCCCCGCAGCTCATTTTTTTTTTGGTTTTATAGATTTGTTTTAAGTCTATCTAGACACAAAAGCCGGAGACGTCAGACGGTTTAGCAGCAGCGGGACGCTTCGTCTCGTCACGAAAATAATTAATAAGCTTCAGAATCCCGAATTTAAAATAATTTGGGTATAACGGCTTTTTATTTTAAGGGGCTTTTAAGAAAATATTAAGTATCAGATTGCAGGGGAGGGTCTACAACAGTGAGGAGCTGAAGCCCACCAATGTAGACTAAGTATTGTCAGATCGTGCTTCCACTTTCCCCTATTGCACCCCCCACCCTTCTCCAGCTGAAGACCTGAGCAGTCCATATAGACCGGTTCCTAGGGAGGGAATCGTGACTTTTCCAAAAATAAACTTCTAATGAAGAAATCTAATATTCCGTAGCAACCAGTCTGGAATCACTTGGGTCAAATAGATTGTCCCCGCGCTGTCGGCAAGGAAGGAGAAAACCCTTTCCTAGCAGTCGTATCGTGCCTTTAATCATTGCATTATTAATCAGATATTTCCAAAGATAAACTGAAGAAAGTGGGTTTTTTTTTCCTGATACATTGCAACAAGTCTGTCTGGATTGACTTAGAGTGAGTGCAGCCTCACGAGAAGACCGGACAACCCCTTTAAGTCAATCCAGGCAGACTTGTTGCTGTGTAGTAGGAAAAAACATTTCTTCAGTTTATCTTTAAAAAAATCTGATTAATAACGCAATGATAAACTTTGTGGCTGTGTATTCCTCGCTGTCATGATTCTCCGGTGTTACCAATGACAGCGGGCGGTTAGGTGACCGTAAGTATGCGACTTGCATATGTATGTCCTCGTCCAACTGGACTTGTATTGAGCACGACTAGTGGGCAGGTGACAGTGTGTATCCAAATCGCATACTTGCAGTCACCTGACCATCCTGATCGTGTGGTTCGTGTGAGCATTCAGAAGTCTGCCGTCTCATAAAGGGGCTGTCCGGTCTTCTGATTAGGCAGTCACTCTGTGACTGCAGACTTCTGAATGCTCACCACATACGCACCATGCGGTCAAGAGACTGCAGATATGTGATTTGCATACGTGCGGTCACATGCCGACTAGTCGTTATCAATGCAAGTGAACTGAGTGCGGCTGAGCACGTCCATACATACGGTCACGGAGCCGCCGGCTGTCATTGGTAAGTATGCGACTTGCATACGTCTGACAACAGTCCAACTGGACGTGCTCGGCCTCACTCAATTCACTTGTATTGAGCACAACTAGTTGGCAGGTGATCGCACGTATGCAAATAAGATATTTGCAGTCTCCTGACCGCATGGTGCGTACGCTGTGAGCATTCAGAAGTCTGCAGTCACAGAATGCCTCATCAGAAGACAACCTCTTTGTGACTGCAGACTTCTGAATGCTCAGTGTACGCACCACACGAACAGGACAGTTGGGTGACTGCAATTATGCGATTTTTATAAATGTGGTCACCTGCCCACTAGTCGTGCACAATACAAGTGAATTGAGTAAGACCGAACACGTCTAGTTGGAATGTGGTCAGACGTATGCAAATCGCATATTCGCCGCTGTCATTGATAACACTGGAGAATCATGACAGCGAGGAATATGCAGCCACATCATGTCTTTCTTCATTGTGTTATTAATTAGATTTTTCCAAAAATAAACTCCTGAGGCGTGTTTTTCCCTACTATATAGCAACATGTCTCTGGAGTGATGTAAAGGGGTTGTCCGGTCTGCTGACGAGGCAGTCACTCTGTGATTAGACTTCTGAATGCTCCATGTACGCACCATGCGGCCAGGATGGTCAGGTGACTGCAAACATGCGATTTGCATACGTGCAGTCACCTGCCGACTAGTCGCGCTCAATACAAGTGAATTGATTAAGGCTGAGCACCTTCAAATGTGGTCAGACGTGTGCAAGTCTCATATTTGCAGTAACGTGACCACTTGCTGTCATCAGTAACTCCTTAGAATATTGACCGCAAGGAATACGCAGCCACATCAAGTCATCCTCATTGCGTTACTAATCAGATTTTCACAAAAATAAACTGAAGTGTTTTTTCCTACTACATAGCAACCACTTGTCTGGAGTGATTTTAAAGGGATTGTTCACTCTGTGACTGCAAACTTCTGGATGCTCATGCCACACGGTCAGGATTCTCCACTGTTGCCAGTGAGAACAGGCAGTCGGGTGACCGCAAGCATGTGATTTGCATACATACGGTCACACGCAGACTAGTCGTGCTCAATACAAGTGAATTGAATGAGGTTGAGCATGTCTAGTTGGAATGTGGTCAGACATGTAAAAGTCGCATGTTTACAGTCACGTGACCGCCCCCTGTCATCGGCAACACTGGAGAATCATGACCGCGAAGAATTTGCAGCCACATCATGTCTTTCCTCATTGCATTATTAATCGGATTTTTCTAAAACCAAATTGAAGAAGAAAGCGCTCTTCTGTGGAGTGTCCCCCAGTTTCCATGACATGCAATTCCCAAATTCCTCATGAATGAGCGGAATCTGTTGCAGAATTAGGGAAAGCTACATGAAAATACCCCGCAGCCCCCTCAAGAGGCTACAAAGGTTTTAAAAACAAAAACCTCCAAAAAGCTTGCCAGCTTTTTATGGGACCCCCTCTTTTTATGTTGCCCCCTGATCTCATTTTTCTCATTGGTTCTTTTCATTACTTATTTATAAGTACAAACTTTTGTTTGTTTTTGTTTGTTTTTTTGGTCTTTGCAAATCTCGTTATTTGGTCTCCAGCCGACGGGAGATTTTTCATCTATATAACTAATCTGGACAGGTAGATGGCGGATCGTTATTAATATTCCGCGCGCTCCGGCCCGGACTCCCCGGCTTCTCTGTCCAGTAATTCATTTTTCTGAAAACTTGTTAAAGTGCAATTCACCCTTGAAATTTCTATTCTGCGTCCTCCTGAGGTCACCGGAATCCTGCCGGGAGCGCTGACAGCCGAAAATTAATACCAACTGACAATTGGAAGTTTTCTTTCATTTCATCGTAAAAGTGGAAATGGATTTTTATAGTTTTTCTTCATTTTGACCTTCCCAAACACAAACAAAGGCGGCTCCGAACCGCAGCCGAGCACTCGCCAGTTACACTCCTGTTGTTTTACACAATGGGTGGATGTTGGGGAAGTTGTCCAAAGGTTAGGAGGAAACTTAGCTTTTTATTAGTTGTTAAACAGATGTATTTGAAGAGTCCTCTAAATATACAGCTGTGAGTAATAAGGGAAAGGGGTACGACTGCTGTAGTGGTCTCCTAGCGGGAGGGGGGGGCAATGCGGTGACTCCTAGGGAGGAGGAGTGGGGGGCAATGTGGTGACTGCCTAACACCGCATTGCCCCCCCCCCAACTCCTCCTCCCTAGGAGTCAGCGCATTGGAGGAGTGGGGATCAATGTGATGTCTCCTAGGGAGGAGGAGTGGGGGGCACTGCGGTGACTCCTAGGGAGGAGGAGTGGGGGGGCACTGCGGTGACTCCTAGGGAGGAGGAGTGGGGGGCAATGCGGTGATTCCTAGGGAGGAGGAGTGGGGGGCAATGCGGTGACTCCTAGGGAGGAGGAGTGGGGGGCAATGCGGTGACTCCTAGGGAGGAGGAGTGGGGGGCAATGCGGTGATTCCTAGGGAGGAGGAGTGGGGGGCAATGCGGTGACTCCTAGGGAGGAGGAGTGGGGGGCACTGCGGTGACTCCTAGGGAGGAGGAGTGGGGGGCAATGCGGTGACTCCCTAACACCGCATTGCCCCCCCCCCCCCTAACTCCTCCTCCCTAGGAGTCAGCGCATTGGAGGAGTGGGGATCAATGTGATGTCTCCTAGGGAGGAGTGGGGGGCAATGCGGTGATTCCTAGGGAGGAGGAGTGGGGGGCAATGCGGTGATTCCTAGGGAGGAGGAGTGGGGGGCAATGCGGTGATTCCTAGGGAGGAGGAGTGGGGGGCAATGCGGTGACTCCTAGGGAGGAGGAGTGGGGGGCAATGCGGTGATTCCTAGGGAGGAGTGGGGGGGGCAATGCGGTGACTCCTAGGGAGGAGGAGTGGGGGGCAATGCGGTGACTCCTAGGGAGGAGGAGTGGGGGGCAATGCGGTGACTCCTAGGGAGGAGGAGTGGGGGGCAATGCGATGACTCCTAGGGAGGAGGAGTGGGGGGCAATGCGATGACTCCTAGGGAGGAGGAGTGGGGGGCAATGCGATGACTCCTAGGGAGGAGGAGTGGGGGGCAATGCGGTGATTCCTAGGGAGGAGTTAGGGGGCGCAATGCGGTGATTCCTAGGGAGGAGGAGTGGGGGGCAATGCGGTGATTCCTAGGGAGGAGTTAGGGGGCGCAATGCGGTGATTCCTAGGGAGGAGGAGTGGGGGGCAATGCGGTGACTCCTAGGGAGGAGGAGTGGGGGGGGCAATGCGGTGACTCCTAGGGAGGAGGAGTGGGGGGGGCAATGCGGTGACTCCTAGGGAGGAGTGGGGGGCGCAATGCGGTGATTCCTGGGGAGGAGTGGGGGGCAATGCGGTGATTCCTGGGGAGGAGTGGGGGGGGCGCAATGCGGTGATTCCTGGGGAGGAGTGGGGGGGGGCAATGCGGTGATTCCTGGGGAGGAGTGGGGGGGCGCAATGCGGTGATTCCTGGGGAGGAGTGGGGGGGGGCAATGCGGTGATTCCTGGGGAGGAGTGGGGGGGCCCAATGCAGTGATTCCTGGGGAGGAGTGGGGGGGCTAATGCGGTGACTCCTGTTTATTTAAAGCACAGGTGCATGCACCACATCATCTCTTGCTCCTACGTGCCGCCCCCTGCTGGAGGCCTGTTGTTCTGCAGGAGTAGCTGGCAGTTACATCTCCTGTAGATCACATGGAGATTTCTTCTACTACATAACTGAATGTTCGCAGTATCACAGTGAGCACATTAGGAATGACAGCTGTCTTCTGCGGCAGACTCCTCGGCTTCTATAGTCCGTGCTGCGTTCTGGGTAGCGTTCAAAGACAAATGAAATGCTAAACCGTTTTGCTGCGAGATTCCCCACGGAGCAGAATGAAACGTCCTTGGAGCGAGTGATATTCACTGCGCCGTCTCTTCTTTTTCCCCGGGGTACAGCGCACACACCGGATAACAGCTTCCTGGGGTTTGTGGTTGAGCAGCATCTGAACGCCAGCGACATCAGACACATGAATGACATCAAGCGCCAGAACCAGTCGCTCGTCTACGGGAAAGTCGACAACTTCTGGAAGGTACGGGGATCTTCTTTATAATTAAATTTCATTGTGTTGTTATTGGGCTTATCACAGCTGCAAAATTGATTGTCACGTGCCGCCATGATGTGGGGTTTTTACTTTGGGTGTAGTGGTAGACAAGGATGTGACTACTGGGGAAAGTGGGGGAAAGATCTGGTGACTACTGGGGGGGGAGAGCTGCAACTCATGGTTGCGGAGTAGAGAAACCATGCTGTGACTGCTGGGGATTAGTGGTGGTGACTGTTGTGACTGCCGAAGGTGGGTGGTGGTTTCTGCTTGCGGGTGGGGGGGTGGTTTCTGCTTGCGGGTGGGGGGGTGGTTTCTGCTTGCGGGTGGGGGGGTGGTTTCTGCTTGCGGGTAGGGGGGGTGGTTTCTGCTTGCGGGTAGGGGGGGGTGGTTTCTGCTTGCGGGTGGGGGGGGTGGTTTCTGCTTGCGGGTGGGGGGGGTGGTTTCTGCTTGCGGGTAGGGGGGATGGTTTCGGGTAGGGGGGATGGTTTCGGGTGGGGGGGTGGTTTCGGGTGGGGGGGGGTGGTTTCTGCTTGCGGGTAGGGGGGGGGTGGTTTCTGCTTGCGGGTAGGGGGGGGGGTGGTTTCTGCTTGCGGGTAGGGGGGGGGGTGGTTTCTGCTTGCGGGTAGGGGGGGGTGGTTTCTGCTTGCGGGTAGGGGGGGTGGTTTCTGCTTGCGGGTAGGGGGGGGTGGTTTCTGCTTGCGGGTAGGGGGGGGTGGTTTCTGCTTGCGGGTAGGGGGGGGTGGTTTCTGCTTGCGGGTAGGGGGGGGTGGTTTCTGCTTGCGGGTAGGGGGGGTGGTTTCTGCTTGCGGGTAGGGGGGGGTGGTTTCGGGTAGGGGGGTGGTTTCGGGTAGGGGGGGTGGTTTCTGCTTGCGGGTGGGGGGGGTGGTTTCTGCTTGCGGGTAGGGGGGGTTGTTTCTGCTTGCGGGTAGGGGGGGTTGTTTCTGCTTGCGGGTAGGGGGGGTGGTTTCTGCTTGCGGGTAGGGGGGGTGGTTTCTGCTTGCGGGTAGGGGGGGTGGTTTCTGCTTGCGGGTAGGGGGGGTGGTTTCGGGTAGGGGGGTGGTTTCTGCTTGCGGGTGGGGGGGTGGTTTCGGGTAGGGGGGGTGGTTGCGGGTAGGGGGGGTGGTTGCGGGTAGGGGGGGTGGTTTCTGCTTGCGGGTGGGGGGGTGGTTTCTGCTTGCGGGTGGGGGGGTGGTTTCTGCTTGCGGGTGGGGGGGTGGTTTCTGCTTGCGGGTGGGGGGGTGGTTTCTGCTTGCGGGTGGGGGGGTGTGGTTTCTGCTTGCGGGTGGGGGGTTGGTTTCTGCTTGCGGGTGGGGGGTTGGTTTCTGCTTGCGGGTGGGGGGTTGGTTTCTGCTTGCGGGTAGGGGGGGGTGGTTTCTGCTTGCGGGTAGGGGGGGTGGTTTCTGCTTGCGGGTAGGGAGGGTGGTTTCTGCTTGCGGGTGGGGGGGTGGTTTCTGCTTGCGGGTGGGGGGGGTGGTTTCTGCTTGCGGGTAGGGGGGGGTGGTTTCTGCTTGCGGGTAGGGGGGGGTGGTTTCTGCTTGCGGGTAGGGGGGGTGGTTTCTGCTTGCGGGTAGGGGGGGTGGTTTCTGCTTGCGGGTGGGGGGGGGTGGTTTCTGCTTGCGGGTGGGGGGGGGTGGTTTCTGCTTGCGGGTAGGGGGGATGGTTTCGGGTAGGGGGGATGGTTTCGGGTAGGGGGGGTGGTTTCGGGTAGGGGGGGGTGGTTTCGGGTGGGGGGGGTGGTTTCTGCTTGCGGGTAGGGGGGGTGGTTTCGTAGGGGGGGGGGTGGTTTCTGCTTGCGGGTAGGGGGGGGGGTGGTTTCTGCTTGCGGGTAGGGGGGGGGGTGGTTTCTGCTTGCGGGTGGGGGGGGTGGTTTCTGCTTGCGGGTGGGGGGGGTGGTTTCTGCTTGCGGGTAGGGGGGGGGTGGTTTCTGCTTGCGGGTAGGGGGGGTGGTTTCTGCTTGCGGGTAGGGGGGGGGTGGTTTCTGCTTGCGGGTAGGGGGGGGTGGTTTCTGCTTGCGGGTGGGGGGGTGGTTTCGGGTAGGGGGGTGGTTTCGGGTGGGGGGGGGTGGTTTCTGCTTGCGGGTAGGGGGGGGTGGTTTCTGCTTGCGGGTAGGGGGGGTGGTTTCTGCTTGCGGGTAGGGGGGGGTGGTTTCTGCTTGCGGGTAGGGGGGGTGGTTTCGGGTAGGGGGGTGGTTTCGGGTAGGGGGGTGGTTTCTGCTTGCGGGTGGGGGGGTGGTTTCTGCTTGCGGGTGGGGGGGTGGTTTCTGCTTGCGGGTGGGGGGGTGTGGTTTCTGCTTGCGGGTGGGGGGTTGGTTTCTGCTTGCGGGTAGGGGGGGGTGGTTTCTGCTTGCGGGTAGGGGGGGTGGTTTCTGCTTGCGGGTAGGGGGGGTGGTTTCTGCTTGCGGGTAGGGAGGGTGGTTTCTGCTTGCGGGTAGGGAGGGTGGTTTCTGCTTGCGGGTAGGGGGGGTGGTTTCTGCTTGCGGGTAGGGGGGGTGGTTTCTGCTTGCGGGTAGGGGGGGTGGTTTCTGCTTGCGGGTAGGGGGGGGTGGTTTCTGCTTGCGGGTAGGGGGGGTGGTTTCTGCTTGCGGGTAGGGGGGGTGGTTTCGGGTAGGGGGGTGGTTTCTGCTTGCGGGTGGGGGGTTGGTTTCTGCTTGCGGGTAGGGGGGGGTGGTTTCTGCTTGCGGGTAGGGGGGGTGGTTTCTGCTTGCGGGTAGGGAGGGTGGTTTCTGCTTGCGGGTAGGGGGGGGTGGTTTCTGCTTGCGCGTAGGGGGGGTGGTTTCTGCTTGCGGGTAGGGGGGGTGGTTTCTGCTTGCGGGTAGGGGGGGGTGGTTTCTGCTTGCGGGTAGGGGGGGTGGTTTCTGCTTGCGGGTAGGGGGGGGTGGTTTCGGGTAGGGGGGTGGTTTCTGCTTGCGGGTGGGGGGGTGGTTTCGGGTAGGGGGGGTGGTTGCGGGTAGGGGGGGTGGTTGCGGGTAGGGGGGGGTGGTTTCTGCTTGCGGGTGGGGGGGTGGTTTCTGCTTGCGGGTGGGGGGGTGGTTTCTGCTTGCGGGTGGGGGGGTGGTTTCTGCTTGCGGGTAGGGGGGGTGGTTTCTGCTTGCGGGTGGGGGGGTGGTTTCGGGTAGGGGGGGTGGTTTCTGCTTGCGGGTAGGGAGGTGGTTTCTGCTTGCGGGTAGGGGGGGTGGTTTCGGGTAGGGGGGGTGGTTTCTGCTTGAGGGTAGGGGGTGATATTTGGTATCACTTTATAAAATTCAATCCTACTCGTCCATACTGGTGTGGTTTTTTTTTTTTTTTTTGTTTTTGTCCCCCCCCCCCACTTGCCCGCCACCCTTTTGCTCGCTATGTATTGATAGTCCCAACTCCCCTTCCTGTTAACCTTGTGACTTTGGAAGCTCAGATCTGCCTCGGAGCTGTGTACTTGAAATGGTAGCATGAATATTAACAAAGTTGCTGAATGTGCACAAATCGTTCTCAAATCCAGTAGACAAAGCCCTATTTTTGGATAATTTTTAGGCCGTGCAGCCGATGTGCATTATTTTTGCAGCTGGTTTCTTCCTTTTTATTGGCCGTGGACCTTTTAATGTAATAGCAGGTTAGTGATATTGTTTCCGCCGCGTTCCCTCCTGGCGAGATGAGCAGTAAACGCTATATTCAGAGGGGTTAATCTATTCTAAATGCAGTCGCCATCTGGACCCACCGCACAAGATTGTTTTTGGGAAATGGCAAGAAATTCGCCTCTTGGCAGAGAGAATTGGGATTTCACGGATTTCCTGGTTGAGCGGCGTGCACACTGCCGCATTGTTAAACAGTTGAAATTCGCTCTTGTGGGAGAGGAGGATAACGGCGGAGCCCTGAGCTGTTCTCCATATGGCGCGGGCACCAGCTTGATCGCGTCTGTGCGTATTAATGTCTTTCCTTCGCTGTGGCCCGAAGCCTCGAGCATATGGTCTTGATTATATTGTAGAGGCGTGCATCGTGTGAAGGTGACCTACAAGTCTGGGCTGGTGGAGGGTGTCCTATCGGACCATCGTGCACTGATAGACCCCCATATATTGCAGGAGCGTCATCGTCGTATTTCCAATGTCTTCACCTTTTAAAGGTTTGTAACTAATTGCTCCAGTGCATCTAAAATAGTCATTTTGAATATAGTCCTTTAAAAAAGAAAAGAAAATCTCTAACGTTTTGTGTATGCAGCTCATATACAGATCTATGGGTCTCCATGGTTACAGACTACAAACAAGCCCTGTGTAGTCAGATCCTGCAGTCATGTTACATTTTTTTTTTTTTTCCAATCGTATCCCTGCTAGCCTACACACAGGTTTTTCCCATCTTAGCTTTCCCTGTTCCTACCAAGAAACTTCCCGTTCAGGGTCTGCAGAAAGTTGGGTATCAAACGCCCCCCCCTACCCCCTTTTCATGGATGCTTGCTAACCTATTGAAGGAGGGTTACCCCAAAAAAGCTGACATGGCACCAGATCTTCCCCCCACTATTGTGACTCCCTTGCCTTTTCCCCTGACTGTCTCTACACAACACCGCCTCCAGCAATCGTGTCTCCTGATTGGCTACAGTGGTCACATGGCATGGCGGGGTGGCATAAAGACCAAAAGGAGGAAAATCCTCAGCATTTCTGTCCTGTGTGGACTTACCCATAGAACAAAAACACTAGTATCTTCTACGGACACATTGTAGCAAAACCTCACCTGTGATCAGTATTCTATACAGGAGGTCAACAAGAATGTTCCCATTCACTGACAGCAAGCAGAAATATTGCAAAGTACACAAATACACTATAGTAAGTTATAAAGACCGGAGACAATTGCACTGTTGATGTATTTAGCTCACAGAGGATTTTCTAGCCTGGGGCATGCTGGGAGTTGTAGTGTGCAGCAGCTGCAGAGGTTCGGGTTGGATAATGCTGGCCTGGATTTATACATGGGAGGGGGGAGGATTGTATGTACCGCACTATAGTGCCATAATCCTGTATTCTGCACACGGCCGCTGTTCGCAGTAATGGTCCGGATTGATGACATCTGCGAGGATTTGGAGCAATCGGCCGAAGCCTCCGCCGCCCCCTAGTGGGGTTTATGATGCGTCTCGTCCCAGTGCACACAGGCTGGAACCGTCCCGATGCTGGTGGCGCTGTGGCTGGCGCTCAACTAATTTTTCCTTTTTCTGATTTTTTTTTTTAATCCTTTTTATAGAACATGATATTTACAGGAACGGCGGATCCCATCATTTGCATCCTCTGATTAGCACAGCCGCGTGGGAAGACTCCGCAAGATTCCTTAAAGGGGTTGTACAGAATACGAAAATGTGGCTGCTTTCCTCCATACACTGCCTCACTCCTGTCCTCGAGTTATGTGGCCCCGCCGCTCAGACACTCGCCTCAATGGAGCTGAGCTGCATTACCAGACACAACCTGAGGAAAGAGGTGGCGCTGTCTTGGGGGGAAAATGTCAGGTTTTTCTAATCCTGGTCAAAAACGTTTATATAAAACATAAGTTTATGTTGCACTTTATTTCAATTTGTTAACGTCTTCAAGATCTCCGCTTGCTTCCAGTGAATAGGAACGTCCAGTGTTATCCCCTAGAGGTAACAAACGTGTACGATATTTTTCACAGCTGAGGATTTGCTACAGTTGAACGCTCCAGGCTGATACATTTTTTTTTTCCGTGAATACATTGTACTTTGTGTCGATGATGGTCTCAAAATCCGAAAGAATTTGCAGAGCGCACGGATCAAAATCCGTCACTCCAGCTCTATTGGAACTACAACTGTCAGCATTGCTTGCCATTGGTGCATGTTGGCAGTTGTAGTTCTCAGCAGTTGGATAGGTCACATCCTCTGCAATCATTGAGAGCAATCAAAGACCTTCTACACTACATCATTGATAAACAAAGAACATTACAATGTTGCAAAACTCTATCTAAACTGATGCGATTGTTTCTGATTGCTTCATTTTTCTTAAATACAATTGCTTGACTGGGGTTGCAGTACCGGTTACTGCCTATGGACCGGGGTGGCGCTGTTTCAGAGTGTCCAATTCTTGGAACATGTACTGCCTGATGCACCTGACATAATGCTGTGTCTTCTGCTTCCCCAGGACAAGAATACATATCTGGATATTATCCACACCTACATGGAAGTGCACGGCACGGTGCATGAGAAGGGCACGGTCCACATGCCCAACTATGTGAAGAATCACGGGATTCTCAGCGGCCGGGACCTGCAATTCCTGCTGAGAGAGACTAAAGTGAGTCTGCTGCTACTGATTGGCTCCTACATAAAAGCGCATTTACCGTTAGTTTTTGTTTTGTGTTTTTTTGTTTTTTTTTCCTCCATATTCCAAAATTTTTTCAAAAATGATGCAACCTAGTGGTAATTTTTGGATTACTCTAGCAGAAAAAAAAATACCTGGGAGTGGAAAATGCGAACCTGTGCAAATTTGTGTATCAAATTTTAAAGGGGTATTCTCATTTTTAAGGGAATCTGTCACCAGGTTTTTGCTCTCTCGTCTGAGAGCAGCATAATGTATCACACAGGTAGAAGAAAAGACCGGGTTTATGCCGCGCTGAAAACCACTGATGCGTGTAAATTAAAAGATTTCCTTTTTATTGGATAGTTCCTACGCGTTTCAGAGACATCCGTCTCCTTCCTCAGGAAAAGAAATCATATTACAGCAAGGCCGCTTGGACCTATATATAAGGAGCAAACAGCCATGTATGCATTAAGGACTGCCTGTATGACTCAGAGCTGATGACTCAGAGCCACATGGTAAAAAAAAAAAAAAAAAAAAAAAAGGGGGAGATGGAACGATCGTGAATAACAGAAAAAAGTGTCTGATAGAGCATGATCCCAAGAAACATGGATAATTCCAACAAAGGGAGTACTGAAGAAATAAAAAATAAATAAATAAATAAATGAATGAATAAAGACATGAAAACACTTGTTCCTCGTGTTATTTAATAAAGTCAGGGGGGGAAGAAATGTGAGGGATGTGTTCAAGATGGTGTGCGAACCTATGAAGTATAGGTGAATTTATTAGTGTTTAGTCCTCTACTCTACATGGGGATACAGAGATTTAGAGTGAAAAATCAAAACAATGTGTAAAAAAGTATATATATATATATATTGAACTATATATGGGGATACAGCGATCGTGAGTGAATATCCAGAGGGACGTGAAAAAAATCTTTTTAAATTTATTTATTTATAAATAAAACTATATAGAATGAGGAACTGCAAGGGCACTGCGATTGAAAATTATTTTGATTAAAAATGTTTATAATGTCCGACAATGACAAAAAGAGCGGGCTCAGTGAGGAAACCACTAAAAAAGAGGGGGTTGGGGACATTTATATAAAAATGACGTCCAGGGATTTTTACTTTCTAATGCTTAGTATGCATTCTATTTTTGAAAAGGAGACATGCTCCGGTAATAAGTGAGTGAGTGGAAAAAAAAAAAAAACTAGGGCACTTGCACAATAGAGGTGATACAAGTTCAAGGAAACGAGGGGTGACACCAGAGTTCACTACAGTGCAAGCCAGATACAATGCGCTTGCGCTAGACAAGCAGACAGGGAGGTTTTGTCAATCTAGCGGCAATGAGTGCAAAGAGTGCAGAGAGACAGCAAAAAAAAAAAAAGTTTACCAAATGCATGTAGCAGTCATTTGCATGAAGAGTAAGAGTATTAACGAGAGATGGAGGAACATAGGGGACTAATACAGAAACGCAATAGAAATAAATAATAAATGGTAAAACAATAAGACTATACTTATTGTAGATATATATAGGACAGTGTCAATATAAAAGTACATACAATAAAACAGAATAAATGGGTAAAAAGTTTGTTAGCACTAGATATAAAAACAACGGCCAAGCCACTATATAAAACCAGATAAAAGGGTACTTCATAACTGATAGGGGATAAAAACGAATTAATAAAACAAGTCAGTGACCTCATTTAGACCAAAGGGTTTTAATGTATTTAGTTTGTTGATCCAAAAGGTCTCCTTTCTGCTCAGGGTTTCCATTCTATTGGGGGAATTTTGTCATTGTCGGACATTATAAACATTTTTAATCAAAATAATTTTCAATCGCAGTGCCCTTGCAGTTCCTCATTCTTTATAGTTTTATTTATAAATAAATAAATTTAAAAATTTTTTTCACGTCCCTCTGGATATTCACTCACGATCGCTGTATCCCCATATATAGTTCAATATATATATATATACTTTTTTACACATTGTTTTGATTTTTCACTCTAAATCTCTGTATCCCCATGTAGAGTAGAGGACTAAACACTAATAAATTCACCTATACTTCATAGGTTCGCACACCATCTTGAACACATCCCTCACATTTCTTCCCCCCCTGACTTTATTAAATAACACGAGGAACAAGTGTTTTCATGTCTTTATTCATTCATTTATTTATTTATTTATTTTTTATTTCTTCAGTACTCCCTTTGTTGGAATTATCCATGTTTCTTGGGATCATGCTCTATCAGACACTTTTTTCTGTTATTCACGATCGTTCCATCTCCCCCTTTTTTTTTTTCTTTTTTTTTTTTTTTTTACCATGTGGCTCTGAGTCATCAGCTCTGAGTCATACAGGCAGTCCTTAATGCATACATGGCTGTTTGCTCCTTATATATAGGTCCAAGCGGCCTTGCTGTAATATGATTTCTTTTCCTGAGGAAGGAGACGGATGTCTCTGAAACGCGTAGGAACTATCCAATAAAAAGGAAATCTTTTAATTTACACGCATCAGTGGTTTTCAGCGCGGCATAAACCCGGTCTTTTCTTCTACCTGTGTGATACAAAATTCCTCTCCCGGGGCTGCAGCTAAACCACCAGGCACTCACAGGCTATCATAAGGGGTTGTGACTGGCACAACCTCACCAGGTGAGTGCTTCTTTGTCTTGTTTGTCCACCCTCATACCGGGTAAGACCCTATTGCGCTTTTTTCCCCTTTACAGTTTTACAAAGCAGCATAATGTAGAGACAGAGACCCTGATTCCAGCGATGTGTCACTTACTGAGCTGTTTGCTGTCATTTTGATAAAATCACTGTTTTGTCTGCTGCAGATCTAGCAGTTACACAGAGCTCATGAATATGCTGGACTAGCTGGCAGCAGGACAAGTAGTCCTGTAATGATGATCTCCTGCTGATTAAACAAGGATTTTATCAAAACTACACTAAGCAGCTCAGCAAGTGACACTTCACTGGAATCAGGTTAGGTGGCAAAAACCTGGTGACAGATTCCTTTTAAGAAGCTCTGGTCCCCCACTAGAATAGCCCATCACAATATTTGAGATCAGTGGAGGCGGTGAGACCCAGATGTCACCCACTGATCCGGAGTATGAAGGCTGCGATAGTGCGGTGTACCCTTTTGGTTACCCCCCCCCCCCCTATACAGTGCTGTCTCCACCGCTCACTGTGCAGGGAAACTGCCACAGGCTCCATTAAGGTGAATGGGGCCGCCATCTGGAGGGAAATTTTTAAAGGGGGCACGGCGGCTTCTTTATTCAGAGGGTCTTATAAAGTGATACTATCTGGCAATGTGTTGTCACATAAGATGGGGGGGGACTTTTTTAAAGGGAAAACTCCCAGCTAAATTCCAAATCGAGTGTCAAGAAGCTTTACTTGTGATTTATGGGAACCCAAAGCTGGTGTTACAATTAGAAATCTGCCTTCAGCAACCTGCAGCTGTTGTGAAACTACAAGTCCCAGCATGCCTTACTCCCACAACCACTCAGGGCATGCTGGGAATTTTAGTTACACAACCGTAATCCGGAATAGGAAATAATCCAGCATCTGCCAGATTACTGTAGATTTTGTTGCCACTGATATGATGATTGCGGTGAGTTTCTGGCCTCTGTCCGCATGTGTACGGTATTATACCCGTCTTTATGCTGTGTCCTGTGGGCCACATTTGTGTTTTGATGTATTTTTCGTTGCTTGTTGATTCATCTTTGTGTCGCTCGGAGAAGAGCAGCTGGAATAAAACCAATATTAGTGCGTCCCCATCCCGCACATAATGCAGCGCTAATCCCCGGTATTTACTCCACTAATGCCCTATAGTGCTAAGCAAGCAGATCCGATGTCCGCCGTCACCTGTACACGAAATATCACCCACCCCGCAGCATGGGAGGTGGAAACACAACCGGTATTGTCAGCAGTAATCCCTCTAAGAGGCAGGATTTCTACATAAAAGGCCCAGATATACCCAAAATATAAACCCCTACTGATGTGATAAATCCTGCCATGATGGAATTTACTAAACGACACCAGATGCATCCTCTATATACTATATACAGCGTGTCCACCCATATCCTGTATACACCGCACCTATATACAGTGTGTCCACCCATATCCTGTATACACCGCACCTATATACAGTGTGTCCACCCATATCCTGTATACACCGCCCCTATATACAGTGTGTCCACCCATATCCTGTATACACCGCACCTATATACAGTGTGTACACCCATATCCTGTATACACCGCACCTATATACAGTGTGTCCACGCATATCCTACTGTATACACCGCACCTATATACAGTGTGTCCACCCATATCCTGTATACACCGCACCTATATACAGTGTGTCCACCCATATCCTGTATACACCGCCCCTATATACAGTGTGTCCACCCATATCCTGTATACACCGCCCCTATATACAGTGTGTCCACCCATATCCTGTATACACCGCACCTATATACAGTGTGTACACCCATATCCTGTATACACCGCACCTATATACAGTGTGTATACCCATATCCTGTATACACCGCACCTATATACAGTGTGTATACCCATATCCTGTATACACCGCACCTATATACAGTGTGTCCACCCATATCCTGTCCACCGCCATTAAGTTGAGAACGGCAGCAGCTATAGGCATAGAAGTGGTGTCTAGGTATAGTAAAGTAGCCATGCGCTACGCAATGAAACCACCTATAGCACCACCTGGTGGAAAACAACAGTTAGCATTTTTATCTCGAAAACAGAACGAGATAGAGAAAAAAGTGAATTACAAAGTTGTAGGGCATCATCAATTCAATACGAATCGCCACCTTACATACAGAAATGCTATGATTAGAACGTGTAAAACGCCCAAGGCTGCGGACGTGAAGTGGACACACTGTATACTACACCACACAGGAGACCTCCTCTATATACTACACCACACAGGAGACCTCCTCTATATACTACACCACACAGGAGACATCCTCTATATGCTACACCACACAGGACACATCCTCTATATACTACACCACACAGGAGACCTCCTCTATATACTACACCACACAGGAGACATCCTCTATATACTACACCACACAGGAGACATCCTCTATATACTACACCACACAGGACACATCCTCTATATACTACACCACACAGGAGACCTCCTCTATATACTACACCACACAGGAGACATCCTCTATATACTACACCACACAGGAGACATCCTCTATATACTACACCACACAGGACACCTCCTCTATATACTACATCACACAGGAGACCTCCTCTATATACTACACCACACAGAAGACCTCCTCTATATACTACACCACACAGGAGACCTCCTCTATATACTACACCACACAGGACACCTCCTCTATATACTACACCACACTGGACACATCCTCTATATACTACACCACACAGGAGACCTCCTCTATATACTACACCACACAGGAGACATCCTCTATATGCTACACCACACAGGACACATCCTCTATATACTACACCACACAGGAGACCTCCTCTATATACTACACCACACAGGAGACCTCCTCTATATACTACACCACACAGGAGACATCCTCTATATACTACACCACACAGGAGACATCCTCTATATACTACACCACACAGGAGACCTCCTCTATATACTACACCACACAGGAGACCTCCTCTATATGCTACACCACACAGAAGACCTCCTCTATATACTACACCACACAGGATACATCCTCTATATACTACACCACACAGGACACATCCTCTATATACTACACCATACAGGAGACCTCCTCTATATACTACACCACACTGGACACATCCTCTATATACTACACCACACTGGACACATCCTCTATATACTACACCACACAGGACACATCCTCTATATACTACATCACACAGGACACATCCTCTATATACTACACCACACAGGACACATCCTCTATATACTACACCACACAGGACACATCCTCTATATACACCACCACACATGAAACATCCTCTATATACTACACCACACAGGAGACCTCCTCTATATACTACACCACACAGGACACCTCCTCTATATACTACACCACACAGGAGACCTCCTCTATATACTGCACCACACAGGAGACATCCTCTATATACTGCACCACACAGGAGACATCCTCTATATACTAACCACACAGGACACATCCTCTATACACTACACCACACAGGACACATCCTCTATATACTACACCACACATGAGACCTCCTCTATATACTACATCACACAGGAGACATCCTCTATATACTACACCACACAGGAGACCTCCTCTATATACTACACCACACAGGAGACCTCCTCTATATACTACACCACACACAGGACACATCCTCTATATACTACACCATACAGGAGACCTCCTCTATATACTACACCACACAGGAGACCTCCTCTATATACTACACCACACAGGAGACCTCCTCTATATACTACACCACACAGGACACATCCTCTATATACTACACCACACAGGACACCTCCTCTATATACTACATCACACAGGAGACCTCCTCTATATACTACACCACACAGGAGACCTCCTCTATATACTACACCACACAGGAGACCTCCTCTATATACTACACCACACAGGAGACCTCCTCTATATACTACACCACACAGGAGACCTCCTCTATATACTACACCACACAGGAGACATCCTCTATATACTACACCACACAGGACACCTCCTCTATATACTACACCACACTGGACACATCCTCTATATACTACACCACACAGGACACATCCTCTATATACTACACCACACAGGACACATCCTCTATATACTACACCACACAGGAGACCTCCTCTATATACTACACCACACAGGAGACCTCCTCTATATACTACACCACACAGGAGACCTCCTCTATATACTACACCACACAGGAGACATCCTCTATATACTACACCACACAGGAGACATCCTCTATATACTACACCACACAGGAGACATCCTCTATATACTACACCACACAGGAGACCTCCTCTATATACTACACCACACAGGAGACCTCCTCTATATACTACACCACACAGGAGACCTCCTCTATATGCTACACCACACAGAAGACCTCCTCTATATGCTACACCACACAGGATACATCCTCTATATACTACACCACACAGGACACATCCTCTATATACTACACCACACTGGACACATCCTCTATATACTACACCACACAGGACACATCCTCTATATACTACACCACACAGGACACATCCTCTATATACTACACCACACTGGACACATCCTCTATATACTACACCACACAGGACACATCCTCTATATACTACACCACACAGGACACATCCTCTATATACTACACCACACAGGACACATCCTCTATATACTACACCACACAGGACACATCCTCTATATACTACACCACACAGGACACATCCTCTATATGCTACACCACACAGGACACATCGTCTATATGCTGCACCACAACGGGACACATCCTCTATATGCTGCACCACAACGGGACACATCCTCTATATACTACACCACACAGGAGACATCGTCTATATACTATACTATATACATCGTCTATACTGCACCGCACGGGGCACATCCTCTCTATACTGCACCACACGGGGCACATCCTCTCTATACTGCACCGCACGGGGCACATCCTCTCTCTATACTGCACCGCACGGGGCACATCCTCTCTCTATACTGCACCGCACGGGGCACATCCTCTCTATACTGCACCGCACGGGACACATCCTCTCTCTATACTGCACCGCACGGGGCAGAATTACATTAGGTATGTATATGATCAAAAAATCAAAATCAAATCTTTATTTTATATAGCGCTAACATATTCCACAGCGCTTTACATACATTAGAAACACTGTCCCCATTGGGACTCACAATCTAAAGTTCCTATCTGTATGTCTTTGAAGTGTGGTAGGAAACCGGAGGAAACTCACGCAAACACAGGGAGAACATACAAACTCTGTGCAGATGTTGTCCTTGGTGGGATTCGAACCCAGGACCCCAGCGCTGCAAGGCTGCAGTGCTAACCACTGAGCCGCCACAAGGCTGCAGTGCTAACCACTGAGCCACCACAAGACTGCAGTGCTAACCACTGAGCCACCGTGCCGCCCTTGATAGATTATATAATACACTCACACAGCATATCACTCCTCACATTTTTGTAGATATCTTATTAAATCTTTTCATGGGACAGCACTGAAGATCTGACCTTTTGATACAATGTACAGTGTCAGTGCGCAGCTTTTATAACAGTGTAAATTTGGTGTCCTCTAAATAACTCAACACACAGCCAATAATATCTAAGCTGCTGGCAACAAAAGTAAGTACACCCCTAAGTATACTTTTGTGCCCAATTAGCCATTTTTCCTCCCTGGTGGCGTGACTATTTGGTGTTACTAGGTTTCAGGTGTGAATGGGGAGCAGGGGTGTTACATTTGGGGTTATTGCTCACACACTTTCATACTGGTCACTGGAAGCTTAACATGGCTCCTCATGGCAAAGAATTGAGGATCTGAAAAAAAGAATTGCTCTACATAAAGATGGCCGAGGCTATAAGATTGTCAGCACCCTGAACCTGGGCTACAGCATGGTGGCCAAGACCATACAGCGATTTAACAAGACAGGATCCACTCAGCCAGGCCTTGGCCGACCACAGAAGAGAGCATGTGCCCAGCGTCCTATCCAGAGGTGGTCTTATCAAAATAAATGTATGATTGCAGCCAGCATTGCTGCAGAGGTTACAGTACAACGGTGGCAGGGTCCGCCTGTCAGTTCTCAGACCATACACTGCACACTGGATTACATTGCTCTGCATGGCTGTCAGCCCAGAAGGAAGCCTCTTCTAAAGATTATACACAAGAAAGGAAAAAAAAGTTAGCTGAAGGCAAGCAGACTAAGGACATGGATTACTGGAACCGTCCTGTGGTCTGATGAGACAAAGAAACTTATTTAGTTCAGATGATGTGAAGCGTGTGTGGCGGCCCCAGGTGAGGAGAACCGAGACAAGTGTGTCCTGCCTACAGTCAGGCATGGTGGTGGAGGGGCAAGGTTTGGGGCTGCATTAGTGCTGCCAGCTGTGGGGGTCTACAGTTCATTGAGGGAACCATGAATGCCAACATGTCCTGTGACATCCTGAAGCAGCCTCCCTCCATATTCCAACATAACGACCCCAAACACTTCCAATACCACCACCACCACCTTGCTAGAGAAACTGAGGGTTAAGGTGCCGGACCGGCCGAACTTCTCCAGACCTAAACCCTATGGAGCATCTGTGGGGCCTCCTCAGACGGAAAGTGGAAGAGCGCAAGGTCTGTAACCTCCACCAGATCTGGGATGTCGTCATGGAGGATGGAAGAGGATCCACCGGCTCCTGTGAAGCTCTAGAGACCTCCAGGCCCAAGAGAGGGAAGGCCAAGCTGGAAAATAATGGCGGCCACACAATATTCACACCAAGGGCACAATGTGGCTATTTTCACTTATGGGTGTACTCCTCTTTTGTTGGCAGCAGTTTAGACATTGATGGCTGTGTGCTGACTTGTTTACACTGTTATACAAGCTGCGCACTGACACGGGATCATACACATATGGGAGATTTATTAAGGTTTGAGGTTTTTATATTTGTGCTTTTATGGTTTTCGGTATCGCTAATCCTCATCGCTGGTATTTTGTAGGTCTGACATATATATATATATATATATATATATATATATATATATATTATATAAATTTTTATATATTTTTCGTCCGGCTGCACACAGATTTCTGGGCTTGGTGGGTGACACACGCTGAGTAACCTGAAGGGTCCTGGTGATTGCAGCCTCGGACCCCTGTTGTTTCCGTCACTTTGCAGCGTTCTTGGCGGCCGTCAGGCCTGCGTGGGTGAGCGCTTGCTCGCTGTGTCCGGCCGTACCGTGCGGCTGATGTGTGATCTCTGCTGCCAAGAACATTGATTTGGCACAAGCCCATTACATTGTACCGCAGACCGTTCTCCGAGTGATGCCGCGGCAATTTTACCCACTTAGGCTATGTGCGCACTTACCGGATTTTTCGCGGATTTTGCCGCGGATTTGCTGCATGTTTCGCTGCAGAAAATGTTCATAACATCTCTGCAGTGAATCACCAGCAAATCCTATGGAGAAAAAAAATCCTGTGCGCACTGGGCGGAATTTGACAGCTGCATGTTTTGCTGCGGGAATCCCGCAGCAAAAACAAGTGCATGTCACTTCTTTTCCGCACAGCGCTGCGGGATTTTACTCCATTGACTCAATGTTAATCAAGAAATCCCGCAGGGAATAACGCAGGCAGCAAATTCTGTGTGGTTCACTGCGTTTTCCTGCGTTATTCCCTGCGGTATTTTGCGGTTTACCTCCGGTAATGTGCATCACTTGCTTGCGGTTTTGCAGGGAAGTGATGTCATTACAGGAAGAGGAAACCGTGCAGAGAGTAAACAAACACACACATCACACACAGACATCACAGACATAGACATCACAGACATAAAACACAGACACATAGAACACACATAGAAAGAAAACGGAAATATAGAAAAAAAAGAACGTGGGCTCCGCTGTATATTTACCGTCCAGCCGAGGTAAGCACACAGCGGCGGCCCGGTATTCTCAGGCTGGGGAGGGAGAGGGGCAGGGGTAATGTCCCCCGCCTCACTCCCCCTCCGGCAGCCGAGAATATCAGCCGCAGCTGCCCCGGCACTGTCGCATGCAATATGCGACAATACCGGCGTGTCCTCGGCTCTTCTTGCCACCGTGTAGCAGTGGTGGCAAGGTAATACAAGGGGTTAATGGTGATGGGGGACCACCGCCATTAACTCCAGGCTTGATCATGGCAGCGTCTATGTGACAGCTGACATGATCAACCCGTAAGTAAAGTGAAAAAAAACAGACACCGAAAAATCCTTTATTTTAAAGAAAACAAACAAGCCTCGTTCACCATTTTATTAACCCCTCCCGTAGCAAAGCTCCGGCGTAATCCAGGTCCGACGTCCAGCGCTGCTTCCATCCAGCCGCGACTGTCACAGACACAGGCTGAATGAAAGCAGCAGAGGTAATTACCGGTCATTTCCCACGGCCGGTAATGTGAACTCACTGCCGACCGTGGGAAATGTAGCGATCTGTCATCTATCTCTCTATCTATCCCTCTGTCTATCTATCTATCCCTCTATCTATTCTTCTGTCTATCTACTCTCAGAATTAAATGACTTTTTTTTTTTTTTTTTTTCTTCAATGTGCTTTATTGCATTGAATGCAATAAAGCACATCCCAACCCGCACGCGGCAAAACCGCGGCAATACCGCGAATAATACCGCGGTAAAACCGCAGCAAACCGCGGCAAACCGCATGCGGTTTTCGGGTGCGGTTTTTTACCGCGGGTGCGGTAATCTTTGAGGGCATGCGGAATTTTCTCAAGAAAATTCCACTTCCCAGTGCGCACATAGCCTTAAACCTTCCCAGATGCCTTGCAATTGTGAAAGATGGATTTAAAGGGTTAAACCAGTGGACTCATTATTTCGCCACCGTCTCACTTCATCAGTCGGCCCCTTCTCGCTCCCCTAGTCAGTGGCCGCCATTGGTCATTCAGTGATTGATAGCGGTGACGAGCCGAGACTTGCTGTGATTTTTGGGATTGAAGTAAATCCACATTGCACGCACCTCTCATACATTTTGCATTGACGTCTGCGGCTGTGTTACCCATAGGAAATCATTAGAAGCAATGTCGCAGCGCTCCGCCGCAATCTCCGAGTCCTCATGTAGCTCCAGCCTAAAAGAACGGTTGTGCCGGACTCCAGGACAAAGGCAGAATTAAAGAACATATCCGCCTCCTTGCAGAAACAGCGCCACCCCTGTCTGCAGGTTGGGTGCAGTACTGCATCTCAGACTTTCCATATCTTTGGAGCTGAGATGACGGACTCCACCCAAGGAGATGTCACGGTTTATAAGAAAAGCAGCCAAGCTTTTCTAATCCTGAGCCACCTCTTAGTTTATCTTTATGGCTCACGTCCTTCTATTGCTTCCTATGGGTGTCCGGTGATCTGTATACGTCTTACTGGTTTATATTTGTGCTGTGGAGGAGGGTTCCCCGGCTTTGGAGAATTCTTCCTTGTGTGGATGCGTCTTTTGCGGTATTTATCCTCAGCTTAGTGCAGACCTGATCTTGAGCTTAAGACCTGAGCCGGACTTGATGCTTACGGAGCGCAACCGGTCTCATGGGTCAACCAATCCGATGTCTGAGAAAAGCCAAAGCCGCGTCCATCAGCGCCAATTACTCCTCATTTGTCGATGCAGCTTGACCTCAAAATGTGTAAAGTGCCGCGATCTGACGAGAGCCGTACATTTGTGTTCCAGCTCTTCGTAGGTTTGGGATTCCCATATGAAGGTCCGGCTCCGCTCGAGGCAATCGCCAACGGCTGTGCGTTCCTCAACCCGAAATTCAACCCACCAAAAAGCAGCAGGAATACAGACTTCTTCAAAGGAAAGCCAACACTGAGAGAGGTAAAGCAGTGTAAAGCATGGTGGTGTCTGAACATAAGCAAGAACATGGTGACAGCAGAGGTGGAGCTCTGCAGTAAAGCAGAATGATGGCATCATTTACTGCAGAACATGCATTATAGACCGCTACCTGGTTCACATGTCTTAAAGGGGTTGTCTACTTTAATATTTCTGTATAAATAAGATCTTCACCTCTTATCCTGCACTTCTATATAATATATTGATTCCTTCTTCTGTTTTCTGGCAGCTGACATCCCAGCATCCCTACGCTGAAGTCTACATAGGAAAGCCGCACGTCTGGACGGTGAACATAAACGACCCCGAGGAAGTGGAGAAGGCGGTGAAGGCGATATTGAGACAGAAGGTAGAGCTCTTGTTTTTATTCTCTTGCCGCACCTTATCACTTACACGCCATCTTACAGCTCACGTCCCTTATTACACCGTGCAACGCTTCCTGGCACAACGCTGCAGCCCACAGACGGAACCGCTGCAGCCCACAGACGGAACCGCTGCAGCCCACAGACGGAACCGCTGCAGCCCACAGACGGAACCGCTGCAGCCCACAGACGGAACCGCTGCAGCCCACAGACGGAACCGCTGCAGCCCACAGACGGAACCGCTGCAGCCCACAGACGGAACCGCTGCAGCCCACAGACGGAACCGCTGCAGCCCACAGACGGAACCGCTGCAGCCCACAGACGGAAACGCTACCATCTGCTTCTGGGTTTTGTGCCGTTTATAGACCATGAGTGTAATCACGGCGTCCTCAAAATATAAGAATCTGTGTTAGAGGAGCAATTCTAATATTGGGATTGTGCTTTGTAGTCAGGCCTTGCTGGGGGTTGTGGTGCAGCCACCACTGGAGGGCCACAGGGTGCAATCTGCTTTACTTGATAAGAACCAGAACAAAACTGATAATTTGACAATTCTGAAAGAGTTGAGAAAAGAAAAATTCTCAAGGTCCCAATCCAGCGTCCACTTGGATGCCTGAGCCCCTCCTGTTATTACTGGGGGACTATTAATCACGAGGTGCCCATGGTGCCATCATTGGAGTGCTGGTCACTGCCTCAGCCCGGCCACCATGATACATTGACATTGATGCAGTCATGGGGTACTGCCAGGGGCGTAACTACAGTTTGATGGGCCCCGTTGCAAAATTTGCATCCTAATATACACTGTCCCCCTCCTGGTATATATGTTGTTCTTCTGGGCCCATCCTGGTATATTCTGTCCCCCTCCTGGTATATATGTCCCTCTTCTGGGCCCCTCCTGGTATATACTGTACTCATCCTCTTGGCTCACACGTCGTGCGGCGTCCTTTTCTATAGCCGGCCCACAGTGACCAGCAGCTTTGACCGGCGTCTGTGCCATGGCAACCCATGGCGTCCTTGTCATGCACCGCCTCAGTCACAGGGACGCCGCCGACAGCTGCCGGCTTCTTTTTGTCTGGCAGCGTGTATCACAGTACAAGTACCCGACGGATCTCTGTGCTGCGATACATTTCAGCTGGATGAGCAGCCTCAGACACATCCAGCTGAAGCTGTGGCCGGAGTGTCCCCTGCACGCCCGGTTGCGATCCTTACGACTGCGATTGTTCCGTCCCTGGGCACTGCAAATGTTCTCAACTCTACCTGACCCCTAATGGCAGCAGATTTTATTTCCACTTTATCCGAACTGTTGACAACTTACCCCAGGAGAGAAGCCGAAGCCCCTCCATGATACTGACCACCACCTAAATGTAACATACAACGGACATATCATTGGTGCAGCCACACGGGGGCGCATTTCTACCCCCAAAGCAGGTAGAATTGGGCATCTTGATGACCTCTTGGGCTGCACAGGGCCCATATATTCTTGCACAGGGGCCATTTACGGTCAGTGTCCACCAGTGGAGGAGACGCTCCCGCAGATCCGAAGACATTCCACCCCTTTCTCCTGAGTGTCGCCTCTCCTGATGCCACTAATGATCTTTCACGCCTCTTCCCTCCTCGCAGAATGAACCGTACCTGCCCTATGAGTTTACCTGTGAAGGCATGCTGCAGAGGGTGAACGCCTTCATCGAGAAACAGGTAAGGACGCGGGGGAAGGGGCCAGGACTTCACCTTCGAGTTTCGCCAATGGGGGCAAAAAAGAGCGCAATAATTGTCAGAATATTCAGACTGTGTCCCATAGGACATTATTGGGATCCGGTGGCTGTGGTGGTGGGGACCCCTGAACACTAGACGGGGTCCGATACCGGAGGAGTCACAACCAACGCCAACCTGTGGCTCTCCAGCTGTGGTAAAGACTACAACACCCAGCATGCCCTGGTAGTAGTTTTGCAATACCTGGCAAGCCACAGATTGGAGATCACTGCATTAGAGGGAACTCTTAGATAAAGCCTGTCCTGCATTCAGCCTTTCCCGATGGCTGATAACAGAGAGAAATAGATTGCATTGAGCAGTGTAACGAGCCCATAGATTTCATCCCAGGGTGAATATTACGCACGTAACATCAGTGCGATCTTGTCTCCGGTCACGTCTAGGTCGGTTTCCTATTTGGATTTTGGGCGCCACCTATAGGCAGACAGCTGGATCTGCAGGCTGCAGTATCACATTTTTTAATTTTTTTTTTTTTTTTTTTTTTCTCCCCGCAGGACTTCTGTCACGGTCAGGTTATGTGGCCGCCATTAAACGCCCTGCAGGTGAAGTTAGCAGAGCCGGGCAAGTCCTGCAAGCAGGTGTGCCAGGAGAACCGGCTCATCTGCGAACCCTCCTACTTCCAGCATCTCAACAAAGACAAAGATCTGGCCAAGTAAGTGCCACCGGAGTCTGCGCCGCACACGCTGGGACTGGCGTTATTACTGAAATAATCTGACCGCACACAATGTTTGTGATTGGCGACAATTTTTTAGCTTTTTATATTTCTCTTCTTAATGGAGCGGTCACTTTCTTCCCACAGGAGCAGTACACTCCTCTCCTGAAATACTCTGTGCACGCTACTCCTGCCACTATGAACCCATGTGAACCCCACACTCCTCTTCTGTCGCCTCTGATCTTGGCCCTGCTCCTGATACATCACATGAATGACCGGTCACTGCCCCTCACATAATCAGCACACTCCTCTTCTGCTGCTTTACATGTTATAGTGACTAGGAGCTCAGTGTATATTAATTTTAGGATGTGGGACACTGTCCTTGTTACATGCAGCCCTGTCCTGGCATCACATGGGTGGACTGGTCCCTGCCTTTCCCATAATCTGCACACTATGCTGCTTGTGCAGTGAATATTGCAATGAATGAATGTTCAGTCATAGTGTAC
Source organism: Anomaloglossus baeobatrachus (assembly GCF_048569485.1). Taxonomy (NCBI): domain Eukaryota; kingdom Metazoa; phylum Chordata; class Amphibia; order Anura; family Aromobatidae; genus Anomaloglossus; species Anomaloglossus baeobatrachus. Next base: position 21,656,714 of record NC_134359.1, read on the forward strand.
ATGGATCTTCCACGTCAACCGTGACCTCAGTAACACCATATGAGATGACCAGTCACTGCCCCTCACATAATCTGCACACTCTGCTTCTGTTGCATTCAACATTGCAGTGATTGATCACTCAAATCCTCAAACCAATATATACAATGGCTGACACGGTCTGTTACATGAAGCACTGTCCTTAAAACACATAAGTGTACTGGTCACTTTCTCTCAAAATAAAAGCACACTCTGCTTCTGCTGCAGTGAATATGGCAATGTATGAACGCTCAGTCATAATGTATGTGGCTATGAGGATCTAAGATGCTGCCCTAACACATGCAGCTTTGCTCTGCCTAACCTCATATGAGATGACTGGTCACTTACCCTCACATAGTCGGCACACTCTGCTGCAGCTGCTGTGAAAATTGCAATAAATAAATACTCAGCCATAATGTATATTGGTTTGAGGATCTCTTGCAATATACCGATTTCATGCAGCCTTGTCCTCAGTAACATACTTGGTGACTGGTCACTGCCTTTAACATAATAATCACACTTTTCTCCTGCTGCAATGAATGTTGCAATGAATATATATGGTCATTCTATGTGTGCAGATGTATGAAATTGCACTTATTACATGTATCCTTATTTTCACTAACCTAATGAGATTACCGGTCACTGCCCTTCACATAATCGGCACACGCTTCTCCTGCTGCATTGAATATTGCAAAGAAAATACACACACCCATATACACCATAGAATGAGTGTATTTTCTTTGCAATATTCACTGCCGCAGGAGGAAAGTGTTATTATGTGACAGGCATTGACCCAGTCACAAAGTATGTTACTGAGGACAAGGCTGCATGAAATAGGGGTAGTGTCAAAGATACTCGTACCCATAGACACCAAGAATGAGTGAATCTTTGATACTACCCTTATTTCATGCAGCCTTGTCCTCAAATGAGATGAACAGTCACTGCCCCTCACATAATCGCCACACTCTACTGCTGCGACTATTGTAATAAATAAACCCGGACTCACAATGTAGATTTGTTTGAGCATCTATTATATTGTCCCTTTTACATGCAGCATTGTCCTCACTAACATCGTATGAGATGACCAGTCACTGTCTGTCCGATAATCATCACACTCTTCTTCTGCAATGAATATCCGCTCAGTCATACTATATATGGGTATGCGGAACTACGATGTTGCCACGATTACATGCAGCCTTTTCCTTGCTAACGTATGAGGTGACCAGTCACTGCCCCTCACATAATCCTCATACTCTCTTCCGCTGCTGTTGTGAGTTTTGAAATTAATAAACACGGACTCCTAATGTATATTGTTTTGAGGATTTATTACATTGTCGCTATTATATGCAGCATTGTTCTCACTAACCTCATATGAGAAGTGGTCACTTCCACTCACATAATCATCACACTGTTCTGCTGCTTTGAATGGTGCAAAGAATATCCATTTAGAATATCTGCTCGGTCATAGTGTATATGGCTATGCTGATCTGTGACATTGCCCCTATTACATGCAGAATTGTCCTCACTAACCTCCTATGAGATAACTGGTCACTGCCCCTCACATAATCATCACACTGTTGTGCTGCTATGAATGTTGCAAAGAATAGACGCTCAGTCATACTGTATATGGGTTATGCGGATCTGTGACATTGCCCCTATTACATGCAGCATTGTCCTCACTAACATCCTATGAGATGATCGGTCACTGCCCCTGACATAATCATCACACTGTTCTGCTGCTGTGAATGTTGCAAGGAATAGCCGCTCAGTCATAGGGGTAATTTCATAGATCTGCATACCCATATACACTATTACATGCAGCGTTGTCCTCACACATGAGATGACCGGTCATTGCCTGTCTCATTGTCATCACACTCTGCTGCTGCTGTAATTATTGCATCAATGAACATGTATCGGCTTCAGGCTCTTCTGCTTTTTTTCTATGGTGTACATCATAGAGGTTGGCGGCCATATATTCTAATCTGGTTTTCTGCTGTAGGTTCGGGATCCACTGCCAATCATCGGACACCGCTAACGACATTGTAGCCCCGTCAATTGACGAGAAAAAAAAACATTGCGTCTTTCAAGGCGATCTCTTACTGTTCAGCTGCGCGGGGTCTCACCCCAATCACAGGAGGGTCTGTCCCTGCAGAGACTACATGAAAGGACAGGTGGCGATCTGCAAGGACTGTCTATAGCGGCCACCGCCCTTCCCATCAGGATGGGAGGTATTCAGTGCGGGGGGCGCGGTACGGCGGCTCGCCCTCCTTACACATCAGCATTCCTGGAGACGGACTCGCACTGTTAACGCCGTTTTCCAGGAACTTCTCGAGAGCGAAGTACATGACAAATTCTGTAACCTCCCCTAAAAAAAACAAAGAAAAAACCCACCGAAGCCGTCCATGGCTTTGCCGTCTTCGAGAATCAAGGACGTCCTTTTATAGCCTCGCCGCATGCTGCCGAAGTTGTGGAGAAATGCAGAGACAAGGGGCCGTATCCGAACGCATGACAACTCCACGGGACGAGCTACTGATGGAGCGCAGCTCCGGAGCCGCGGAGAGTTTATGGCCGAATGCAAAAATTTAAAGAAAAAATAAGTTCCTGCCCCAAAACTGGTCAAGGACCATGCGGGGCGATCGGACCACCCAACGCTCCGCTCCACCCAGGAAACTACGGGACAAAAAAATTCATAAAACCGTCGTGTGGTCATAATACTGTCATAGCCAGTGATGGCGGTAGCGTAGACAAAGCCAGTACTTAAAGAGACAGTAGCATTAGAGTAACAGAGAAAAGTATATATATATATATACAGCTTGTACAGTATATTGAGTTTGAGGTTTTTTTTTTTTTTTTTTTTATTAAGGGCATGTCTGAGATAATTCTGTATATATTTAACATGAGGAGTATTTTTTTTATAGATATTTATGACAGTGTATTTCATTTTTTTTTTTTTTTTTACAATGTAATTTTATGTGTTCAGTTCATTATTATTATTTTTTTTTTTATTTTTTGCAAAGCTATATATATCATTGGAGATACCTCTCAGCTTCACCAAGTGAAGGGGACAATTTTTTCAGGTGTTTACCCCGAGTATCTCAACAAGAGGCACTTAAATTCAAAGTTATTTAATGATTTAAAAAAAAAAAATCTACGTTTGTGTTTGCAGCTCCCAGGCAGAGCTATGCATCTCCACGATTACAGAATACAAACAATGGGACTTGTTTCTCGAAACTTTCCAAAAAAGTTTTTTTTTTTTTTTTTTTTTTTTTTTTTAATGCCCACTGACAAAATATCCGTTTTCAGGAGCTGACTACATAGTCCTGTATAGGAACTCCGTGCACACAATGATGGGGGAAAAAAAATTATATATATATAATTTCTTTTTTAAATCATTTTGTGCAAAAAAATAAAATTGTATAAAAAATTTTTTTATTTTTTTTTTTGCACAAAATGATGGAAAAAACCATTTGTATAATAAAAATATATATATATATATATATATATATATATATATATATATATATATATATATATATATATATGTATATGTATATGTTTTTTTTCATCATTTTGTGCAAAAAATAAAAAAATTATATATAATTTTTTTTATTTTTTTTGCACAAAATGATGAAAAAAAACATATATATATATATATATATATAATGTATATATGTTGTTTTTTTTCATCATTTTGTGCAAAAAAAATAAAAAAAATTATATATAATTTTTTTATTTGCACAAAATGATGGAAAAAAAATATATAATTTTTTTTATTTTTTTTTTTTTTTATACCCAAGGTTTTGGGGTAATACAAAACTGGGATGTAAAGGGTGAATCTTCCCTTTTGTAAAGGTGACTATTTGAAATGATCGGCTTTTAGTGTTTGGGACTCTGCGGGCCGTCACCAGTACAGTACGCTGGTGATGAGAGTACTGGTTTTGTGTGTATTGGACAGTGGGAGTCCAAAACATGAATATGACATACCAGTTGTAGTCGGGCTGCCAATTCACCTCCTGATGCTTTTTCAGTCCCTATTTACCTAGTTGGGGTTTTTTTATAATTAAAAATTAACTAAAGAATTGATAAAAAAAAAAAAAAACATTTAAAGGGGACTGATACATTTATAAGACTCCCAATAGATCACAGTAAGGAGGTCGCTCGCAGCTGACATCAAATCCCATCGTAATTACTCACTATGAAACCGAACTAAACACTGGAATCCCTCTAGTTTAAAGGGTAAGTTCATTTTCCAAATAATCTGTCCTAAATTTCTACTAAAAATATACAAATTGTCTCTTCAGGAAGGAGACTCCACCTATTGGAAGCTGCAATCCTACAAGTCAAAAGTGGCCCTTTAACAAGTCTTTTCATACAACGGATTTATGCCAGATCAGAGCCTCAATTTGCAGACAGTGTTTCAGAGTGATTGCTCCTCGTCAGTGCAAAGTATGAGATCTGATCTGGCTGTATGAGAAGCTATAATGGGGTCTCATAGCCACTATAGCTTCTCATACACCAGATCAGATCTCATACTTTGCACTGACAAGGAGCAATCACCCAGAAACAGTGTCTGCAAATTGAGGTTCTGATCTGGCATAAATCCTGTGTTTCAGGGTGATTGCTCCTCGTCAGTGCAAAGTATGAGATCTGATGTGGCTGTATGAGAAGCTATAGTGAGGTCTCATAGCCACTATAGCTGCTCATACAGCCAGATCAGATCTCATACTGTGCACTGACGAGGGGCAATCACCCTGAAATATCTTATCTGCAAATTGAGGTTCTGATCTGGTATAAATTCTAAGTCATATGAACCGGCTCGTTAAAGGGTCAATTTTGACTTGTAGGATTGCGACTTCCAATAGGTGGCGCTGCTGTTCGTCTACTTCCTCCCTGAAGAGACCATTTGAATATTTCCCATAGGAGCATTACAGCTATAAGTCTCCTCACTGGCAGCCAGATTGCCTTGTCAGTCTCCGCAAGGAGAAACATTTTCCCTTTTAGACCCTACTAAAAATATACCAATTTGGAAAACACTAATCAGTTTTTCAGCTGAAAGTGGGGAAAAAAAATCATGTGGCTGCTGATTGGTTTAGCTATGTAGTTAGGACTGCCCCCGCTCAGCTCATCTAAGCAGGGGTGGTCCCAACTAAAATTTTTTTTTTTTTTTTTTTTTTGGGCTTATGGTATTTTAGTGAAGACTTTAGACTTTGTACATCTTTACGACTCCTGGTCTGATACTTAAGGGGATAATCCAGGTATTTATTGCATAACAGGGGCGGAGTATAGCACAAGTGTTGTCACACTCCACCCTGTTAGGCCCAGCATTAGTAATCACTCTGATTTGGTTACCCCTTTGTCATTTCACCCATGAACCAGGGAGCAGATGGCTGGTAAAGGCCTTGTAAATGAGATCTGCAGCCTAGGACGGCGGCGGAGATATTTTTATGTATGTAAACTCCTGTTAGGGGGGAAAAAAAATAGGAAAAATATAATTTCTTGCTTCTGCATGTATTACTCCACGTCTCCAGCAGAGGTCCTCGGTACAGAGGGGCACAGGACACTGGTGCAACTTTTAGGCTGTTACATTTCCTATATCCGAGGTGTCTGCGGTAACACTGCCATAACGGGCGCAAAAACAAATATATTTATAATTACTTTTTTTTTTTTTTTTTTGCATTAAACTTAAGAATAACACCTTGTAGAGATTGTAGGGTTAAAGTTACAAAGTGTCAGATTTATCCTAAAGGGATGGGCAAGATAGCGAAGGACAAAAAAAATCATGCAAATTTAAAGGGGTTGTACAGGATTGGGGAAAAAAAATGGCTGCTTCATGCTGGCAACAGCGCCACCCATCTGCTTGTGTCTGGTATTGCAGCTCCTCTCCATTGATGTGAATAGGACTGAGCAGCAATACTGTAAATACATTTTAGTGTTTATGGTGGTTGTCACCTTTTGGTGATTTGGGATTTTTTTTTTTCTTTTTGCTTAAATGCATGCAATTCGGGACTAAAATCATTTTTGCAATTGGCTTACATTAGATGTTGCATCATTTGCCTTCTATAGCCCCCCCTGTGCTGCACTGTCTATTGCAGCTACCGAATGAGTCAACTGAGAATCTGTCAGTCAGCTCACTATGATGATATGGGGACTTGAATGACCACAGACTACATTGAAGTTGAAAGTTCATAGGAAAAAAGAGTTTGTAAAAGTCAATCGATGCACAATGTTAAATGAAAATCATTTACAGAAATGATTTTTAGCCTGAATACATGCAAGTAAATAGGAAAAAAAAAATATTTCCTAAAAGTGGACACCCCCTTTAAGTCCTACTCCTCCCATAAGACTGGAATGTCCACTTTTGGGTGGGGTTTGCATAAGCAGCCATGTTTTTGGCCACTGCCAAATAAATAACTGCTCCTGTATAAGCCCTCTGCGTGTCTTGCTGCCCCCTGTGGGCCAAAACCCGGCGGTGCAAGTCAAACATTCCAAGTCATCTGTATGAACCCCAATGGAGCTGGGACACTGCCACCTACTGGTCATGCGACAGATCACATTCCTAAACATAAAGATGTATAAAAAAAAAAAACAATGGGCATTCGATTCTTTTTGTTGCACTGATTTTGTATTTGTGTTGTTAGAATTTTTATGTTAACCCTTTGAGGGGATAAAAAGTGAAAAAAAGTTTGTTTTTTGATGATTTCTACTTTATTCTGTTTTCCCACTGGTGAAAGTTGCAGCTGATTCGCACTGTTAAGATGACGATGAGGACCTCATTATCTCATATATGCAAGTTAATTTGCACATGTATAAAATAGAACGGCTTTTCTTCATGTTTTTGGATGTTATTTTGGGGGGGGGGAGGGGCGGGGGTTACTTCTGCGATTGTATCGCCGTTATTGGGGACGTCACTTGTAAATTACAGATTGTGCTTTTGTGTCTTATTTGTGTCCTAATTTAAGTTGAATACAGTATGTGCCTTTTAACTCTTTAAACGTTGTTTTTGTGGGTTTTGTTGGAACATTTATAACAGACGCAACAATTCTGTTTCTGCTCCGGAAGCTGAAAATATTGGCAAGAAAAAAAAATACATGGATTCTCTCTATTTCTCCATCAGAAACGTGACTGATCTGTTACCAGGCTTCTCAATGCAAACGGCATGTATATTAAATAACCTCACCTGATGAGGCTGGTGTACTGGTTATGAAAATCCTTGTCAGTGAATTTCTATGTAAAAGTTTCCCTTTCCTTTATATTAAAAGGAGTATTTTTGGAGTCCAGTGTTAGCAAATTAATATGAAGATTATGTAAACTTTCTGACTAGGATTTTCAAGGTAAGTACACCAGATTTATCTGGTCCAAGGCTTCTATTCTTTAGTATATGCAGTTTATATTATGAAATCGGGTGATAGATCTGCTTGAAATAATTACATATAAAACAAATGGTAACAATTTTTAGTGTTTGGCAAAATATTGACTAGATCCGGTTGGTGGTACCTGGATCCCCCCAATCAGGATGTTATGGCAGATATTAGAGATACCGAAATATGCCCTAGAAACAAAGTTGTTTGCAGCGTTCCACATCTCTAGCCTGAAGGGAGAGTTATATGTATACAGTGACTGCACCAGCAGAATAGTGAGTGCAGCTCTGGAGTATAATACAGAATGTAACTCAGGATCAGTAATGTATGTACACAGTGACTGCATCAGCAGAATAGTGAGTGCAGCTCTGGAGTATAATACAGGGGGTAACTCAGGATCAGTAATGTAATGTATACAGTGACTGTACCAGCAGAATAGTGAGTGCAGCTCTGGGGTATAATACAGAATGTAACTCAGGATCAGTAATGTATCTATGTACACAGTGACTGCACCAGCAGAATAGTGAGTGCAGCTCTGGAGTATAATACAGGGGGTAACTCAGGATCAGTAATGTATGTACACAGTGACTGCACCAGCAGAACAGTGAGTGCAGCTCTGGAGTATAATACAGGGGGTAACTCAGGATCAGTAATGTAATGTAATGTATGTACACAGTGACTGCACCAGCAGAATAGTGAGTGCAGCTCTGGGGTATAATACAGAATGTAACTCAGGATCAGTAATGTATCTATGTACACAGTGACTGCACCAGCAGAATAGTGAGTGCAGCTCTGGGGTATAATGCTGGCTGTAAATTAGACTCTGTACACTAGTAATGGGAACATTACCATAATAAACACTTGACTGCAGAGCTGGCATAAGAAGATTCTTGGCAATTGTGTCCTCCATAACAGGCGGCACAGTGTGGACCCCCCCAGTGATGTGATTTGGTGGGGTTTGTATACCCTGCAGTCACCCTGGAGTTTTGCTTATTACTGCAGTAGTTTTTATTTCATTAACCACTTCCCTCCCATAACTTCCTTTCTGGTAGCTCATGGCATGAAGTTAATAATAAACTTGAGCTTTTTCTCCTCGAGCCTTTAAACTGCGCGACGCGGCGAATGGATCGATACAATATTACTGTGCAATAAATACACACAGATTATAGCGTGACGTGAAAATCAATGAGAGCCGAACATTACTGTATTAGAGAACGCCGCCCGAAACCCGAGGTTGGCTCTGGCTCTGTCCCCGCTGCGGGGTCACTGCTGGAAACACGAAACCTTGTTATGAGGAACTTTTAGATTGATTTTTATAAAGCTGGAAAATCATCAGGGGTTTGGAAGAATTGAAGTTTTGTGGCCTTTTGTCTCCAAATTGTGACTTGTGAGAAACAATAAATGCCAAGAGGGCAGCGGAAAGACGGAAGATTTGTGCTGTGCTCTTCAGGCTAATGAGGTCACCGATAGTTCTCCACGTCGGGGGGAACAGAAGGTCCTGATCCAGAAACCTTCCCATTCTACACTTCATCAGATTGCAGCAAATTAGGAAACTGTTTCTTCTTGATTTAGTCTTCAGGCTTTTTTTTTTCATGTCGCTAGTCACGTCCAATGCAGCATTTAGAAAGCAGCTTTGGATGTGAGTAGAGTTTAAGGCATTATGGAACATCATCTTATTGTAGGTGTTTGTGTAAAAAGATCATCCAAGGTAAAATGGGATGTGTTGTGTCCCCCAACCCCCCCCCCCCTCCCAACCACCCGTGCTTTCACAGTATGCAGGCTCTGAAAAACCACTGGTGAGAATCTGCAGCTTCATCTCCCTCCTCCCTATGTTGATGTGAGACTACAAAGGCTATGTGCCCACGCTACAGGATTTGCCGCGGATTTGCCGCAAATCTGCAGCAGCAGCACTTCCAAGCCATTTCAATGGCATTTTGGAAATGCTGTGCCCATGCTGCGGATTTTTCCGCGGCGGATTTGCCGCGGATTTTGATCCGGAAAAATCTGCAGCATGTCAATTGTTTGGTGCAGATTTGGTGCGGATTTTTGGCTTTGAATGGGGAAAAAAAAAAAAAAATCCGCATCAAAATCCGCGGGTTCGGATTTGCCGCGAAAGTCGCGGATTTTCAGGCAAAAAAATCCGCAGGGACATTCTAGCGTGGGCATATAGCCAAAGGGTCTCTTCAGGTCTAATTGCCGATTTCAAATTCTAATGTCACGTGTGCACACGAGACTAAAATAACGGACTACGAGTCAGTTATAACTATCTCCATGACAGACGCCAGAGCTTCTGGCTCTCTTTACTGTTTGAAACTTTTTATAGCTCTAGAGAAGTGAAGGGTGTAGACAAAATACAGTGCAATCAAGTATCAGAGGCTGGACTCAGGATGTATAGGAATTTGCATAGTCTCTACTGGATTGGTTGTTCCGAACTTTAGGAATTCTTTTGTTCAACTTCTTTGGGCATTGAACAGGATGTAGGAGCCATCTTTTAAGTTACATGTGCTGGTATACTATATTATTATTATAGCGCCATTTATTCCATGGCGCTTTACAAGTGACAGGGTATACGTACAACAATCATTAACAGTACAAGGCAGACTGGTATAGGAGGAGAGAGGACCCTGCCCGCGAGTGCTCACAGTCTACAGGAGGAGAGAGGACCCTGCCCGCGAGGGCTCACAGTCTACAGGAGGAGAGAGGACCCTGCCCGCGAGTGCTCACAGTCTACAGGAGGAGAGAGGACCCTGCCCGCGAGGGCTCACAGTCTATAGGAGGAGAGAGGACCCTGCCCGCGAGGGCTCACAGTCTACAGGAGGAGAGAGGACCCTGCCCGCGAGGGCTCACAGTCTACAGGAGGAGAGAGGTCCCTGCCCGCGAGGGCTCACAGTCTACAGGAGGAGAGAGGACCCTGCCCGCGAGGGCTCACAGTCTACAGGAGGAGAGAAGAACCTGCCCGCGAGGGCTCACAGTCTACAGGGAATGGGTGATGGTACAATAGGTGAGGACAGAGCTGGTTGCGCAGTGGTGTACTGGACTGAGGGCTATTATAGGTTGTAGGCTTGTTGGAAGAGGTGGGTCTTGAGGTTCCTCTTGAAGCTTTCCACGGAAGGTGAGAGTCTGATGTGCTCATATTAAGCTGTGGGAAAGTGAGGAGTTTGGTTCTTTTTCCTGATAGCGTGATGAGCGAGCAGTAGTGACTCGGCACTGCTCGCTACTCGATCCAGCATCTGGGTGCTCGGCACTGCTCGCTACTCGATCCGGCATCAGGGTGCTCGGCGCAACTCGATCTGGCATCGGGGTGCTCGGCACTGCTCGCTACTCGATCCGGCATCGGGGTGCTCGGCGCTACTCGATCCGGCATCGGGGTGCTCTGCACTGCTCGCTACTCGATCCGGCATCGGGGTGCTCGGCACTGCTCGCTACTCGATCCGGCATCGGGGTGCTCGGCACTGCTCGCTACTCAATCGAGTATTGCAGATGCCCAAAACCATGCTCAAGGCCTTGCATGTTTCACTTTTTTTTTTTTTCCCTTACAGCCAATCAACATGAGGGGATTGGCAGCCATACATGGAAATTCCGGAGCCATGTTGGCTTCTGGCATTACTGTGATTGGCCAGCTGTATAGCATCACGCGGTCTTATATCAGACTCGGGGGCACAATGCTTGGCACACTGCGGTTCAGGGAGAGTTGATCTAGGAGGGAGAGCTTAGATTAGAGCAGGCATATAGGCAGGGTTTTTTTTTGCACAATAGTCCTTCTATCCTAATGCTGCTGCAGCCTAAAACCAAAATTTCTTTTCAGGACTAATTACTGTCCTTTATTCTAGTAAAAACCACTGTTGCCTGCATTGAGGGTAGGGATAGCTTGTGAAGAAGGGATAGTTTAGCATTAGAGGTATCTAGGCAGGGTTTATTGCCTTACAGTCCTTCTGTACTTGTACTTCTGCTGCAACCTAAAGTTTGAGATTAGAGCAGGCATATAAGCAGGGTTTATTTCAAAACAGTCCTTCCATGGGCATAACTATCGCAGTTGCAGTGGTCGCAACTGGGCCAAGGGTTAAAGGGGGTCTGCCGACCCAAGCGCCTGCTTCAGGTGGATGTGCATTAGAGGGTGTACTTCCAGCTAAAATGCATTGAATCACAGAGAACCCTGCGTGGCAATAGACGCTTCTGGCCAAACAGTGACCAACAGCTGATGTTGGCGGTACCGTGACTTGGGCCACATAACAGCGACATGTGCCATGGCACCCATGCCAATGTCAGCTAACGGCCAATGTGCGCTGGCTACAGCGGAGGATGTTGCTCTGTGTGGGAGTGGAGGGATGTGACTAGAATTTTTTTTTTTTCCCCCTTTTGTGCATTAGAAACAATGAGGACTGTATATATCAGGATGAGGCTATATATTAGGAAGGGGCAAAAGATGGGGCAATATATAGCAAGGATGGGGGACATATTTACCAAGAAGCAGTCCAGGATGGGGAGATTACTACATAACGAAGGGGGGAGCAACTCGTATGTCTTTATAGGATTTAGAAAGCTATAAGGGACCATATATCTGACCAACATGTGGGGGGTTGTACCTGGGGCCCATCAGCCTCTAGTTATGCCACTTAGTCAGTCTATACTTATACTTTTGCTGAAACCTTAAACCAAAAGTTTTTCAGGGCTAAATTCTGTCCTTTCTTGTGGTGAAACCTCTGTTGTTTGCAGTCACTGTAGGGATAGCTGCTGGAGGAAGAATAGTTTGGGATTGCAGCAGGCATATAGGCAGGGTTGATTGCAAAATAGTCCTTCTATACGTATACTGCTGCTGTAACCCAAAACCAAAAGTCCTTTTCAGGGATACATTTTTTATTTTCCCTATTAATATCAGAAAGTTTGAAGGCATATATAGCATCAACCTAATTTAAAACGTAAAAAGCATGCAGCAAGGGATGGGGAAGCAGACAAGCGGCTGATGATACCCACAGAGGATGAGAGCGTGGGCTAGGTGAAACTGTGACTGCTGCAGGAACACAACCAACATGCTCATCCACGAGACTTAGCTTCCTGTCCCACTTTGCACAGGGGTGTGGGACAATACTCTTGAAGCCAGAAAAGTACAAGCAAGTGGTTGGCTGGATGGCAGATAGGGCTTCAAGTCTGTTTCCCAGCACCACCTTGTCTTCCATACTGTCCAGTTTCAATAGCCGAGAGTCTGGACCACATAATCCTCACCCTGATCCTCTTTCCTCAAACCATGGAGAGTCCTGGTAGACAAATGAATCTGCACTCTGATGCTCCAATGAGCTCTTTACATTCCATTTATTGATTATGGCCTCTCGCCCTGCATGTTTCAAGAGGGACATGAGGAAATTGTGTGTAGTGATCCCCCAAATAACTGAACAGACACGGTCAGAAGAAGGTGACAGAGGAGAATGGTAATTACTGTCTCAAGATTTAGATGATGAGACAGTTGCCAACAAGTGATGTTGTTAAGTCAGGAGGACGAGAGTGCAAAAGTGGAAGACGAGGTGGTGGATGATGAAGTCACTGACCCAACAAGGTTAGGTACCATACAGAGCGAGGAGAGCAGCGCAGATTGGGAGGGTTCCACAGCACCGCAACCGGCAGAAAGAGGCAGTGGGGTGGCCAGAGGGAGAAGGTGGGCAACTGTTCCTCAGAGCACCCACATTTTTCATTCCAAGATCAGCAGGAGCCTGATCACTATCAGCATGACCAGCATGCTCAGGCACGTCATCCAAGCTCCCGACTAGGTGGGCTGAATGCCTGGGTCCAAAATCAGTGTCAGCTGGTGACATCACTGCCTCTTCCTCTGTGCTATGTGCTTCCAGTCTCCTGTCCAGGACACAGCCGTGGATGCCTCTAGCCCTGCACCTGTCATTGTACATTCACAAGCACCATCAGCAACCAGAGACCGTAGGACGGCACACATACTACCAATGCTTGACCTAAAGGCAATTCAAATGTTCCTTTTTTTTCTGGTGTGTTCACATGCACCCCTTTCCACCCAAAAAAGGATATTATACCGTTCATGGTTTATATTCTTTTCCTCCTCCTTCTCCTCTTCCACCATATCAACAGAGTTATTGTGCGGCCCTGTGAATGATGGCCTTCTTCATAATGTCCTCATGATTTATATAAGGCCTACCTCTACAATTCTCTTACATACATAAATGTATATCCCCAGGGGTAAATGTTTTTCAGCCGTTGCTCTTAGTACATAGGCTTTCTAAGTCTAGAAGTCCCTCTCCTTCAAAATGGGAAAAAAATGTTTTCTGAGGCCTACCTCTAATTGTCTTCTAGGGGGTATTGCAGTTCATCCTTCTAATTTTGGCAGTCCCAGCAATTGGTACATAGGCTTTGAGAGTAGGAATCCCGCTACATAACAATTTTAACGGAATGTGTAGGAGGTCCTTCTATATGTCTAATACAGGGTGTATTGGAGTCCGTCTTTCTTCTAATTTTTGCCAGTTCTTGCATTGTTCCCATAGGCTTTGTGAAATTTAGATTCCTTCCTTCATAAATTACACAGGAGGTGTCTGACCATGTAACACACCACATGCACTAATAAGGTAGGAAAATGTTCCAATTACTTTTACCAGTGACTACCGGCAGGTGTAGCTTTATTTCCCCCTCTACTACATCATCTACTGTGGTCATAGCTGATGGAGAAATATGGTGAGAGATGGTCCGGCTATTAAGGGGTGGAGGAGGAGGGCTTTTTTCCTCTCTTTGATTTTGTCTTACATACAAGTCATTATACAGGAAAGAATGCTTCCTAACTTTTTTTTTTTCCTGTAAAATCCATTTTATCTTTGGTTTTGTATATTGAATTGTCAGTCCGTAAAAGTGTAGTATATTCTGCACCAAATCTGCAAGTCACAAATAAGTAACGTGTGCATGGCACATCAGGATTCTCATTGACTTTGTCTGCATCAGGATTTCCTTCAGGTTTTGTGACAAATCTGCACTCAAAAACACATCTAAAAATGTAAAGTGTGCACACAGCCGAATACTCCGACAACATTGTTCCCGGACCTGGGAGTCAGAGATGCATCCAGGAGTCTTCTCCATGCTATTCCCATTCAATTTGAGCACTGTTTCTATCTATTTCAATGAGTTGCATTTGTATTCTGCCCCCTGAATAAAATCCTGAGTGACCAATTGACTCCCAGAAGTCACCTGGATGTAATTTCCCCTCAGTATAACTACAGCTGTTATATGAACGTCTCAGAGGTTTGTGTGAGAAGATTAGGGATCAAACGGCATCGTGAAAACCAAGGAACACACCAGACAGGTCAGAGATAAAGTTGTGGAGAAGAGGAAAGCAGGGTTAGGTTCAAAAAAGATAGCCAAGCTCTGAATGGAGCAGTGTTCAATCCATCATCCAAATATAAATGTACGGCACAACTGCAAATCTACAAGACATGGCCATCCACCGAACCTAACATCCCAAGAAGGAGAGCGCTAATGAGAGAAACAACTGAGAGGCCCTTGGTCACTGGAGGAGCAGCAGAATCTGTCCACAGGACGACTATTAGTCGAATACTGCACAAATCTCCTCATTATGGAAAAGTGACAAGAAGAAAGACATTTTTAAGCAGCCATAAGAAGTCCCATTTTAAGTATGGGAAAAAAAACATGTAGGAGAAACAATGACCATTTGGAAGAAGGTGAGACTAAAGGAGAACTTTTTGGGATAAATGCAAAACGTTATGTATGTTGGAAAATTAACACTGCAGATCACCCTGAAAACACCATCCCCACTGTCACACATGGTGGAGGCAGCATCCTGCTGTCAGGAGGCTTTTCTTCAACAGGGGCAGGGAAGCTGGCCAGAGGTGATGAGAAGATGGATGGGGCTAAATACAGGGCAATCCTGGAGAATACCTGTTAGAGGCTGCAAAACACTGGGACTGTGGGCATAGGTTCACCTTCCAGCAGGACAACAACCCTAAACAACCTGCAGAACTGCAATGAAGGTTTTAGATCAGAGCATATTCCTGTGTGTGAGCGGCTGAGTCACAGTCCACACCCAAATCCACCGAGAATCTGTGACAAGACGAGAAAATCACTGATCACAGATGTCTCCATCCAATCTCACTGAGCGAGACAAGAGGAAAATGTCACCTCTGGATGAGCAAAGCTGGAGAGACTGACTCCAAATGACAGAAAGGTGGTCCTACAGAGTACTGACTCCAGGGACTGAATACTAATGCAAGACAGAGAAAGGTGGTCCTACAGAGTACTGACTCCAGGGACTGAATACTAATGCAAGACAGAGAAAGGTGGTCCTACAAAGTACTGACTCCAGGGGCTGAATACTAATGCAAGACAGAGGAAGGTGGTCCTACAAAGTATTGATTCCAGTGGGCTGAATACAAATGCACGTCACAAATTTCAGTTATTTTTAAATATTTAGAAAACCCCGTTTACACTTCACAGATACTTGCTCTTAGTGTTCATATATCACGTAAAATCCCAATAAAATACATTAAGTTTGTAGGTGTAATATGTAACATGGAAAAATTCATGGTGTATGAATACTTTTGCAAGGCACTGCAAATGACGTATACAAGATGCATGTTATGAATATGATCACAGCTATGTTTCCTTGAAATTATTTGTACAGCTATAAAAATTCTCATTGTCTTCCCCTTCATGGCAATCTATTACTTGTGCACTATAGGTGTGAGTTATTTCCCCTGGATGGTGGACTATCAAGGTAATAATCCTATAAAATATTTAAATCTGATTTATTTCCACTAGATGGCGATATATCACTAATAGTTCTATGTCCACTACAGATGTTATTACTTTCCACTACATGGCGCTATATCACTTGCACTGTAGGTCTGATTTATTTCCACTAGATGGTGCTAATGCTAATAATTCTATGTACACGGTAGAACTTAATTACCACTAGATGGCGATCTATAGCTATACTAATACTATTTTTTAATTATTATTATATGTACTGTGGTGATTATTCCTTTCCACTAGATGGCGATCTAACAGTATAATTTTAGATGCACTATAGATCTTATTTATGTCCAGTAGATGGCGATCTAACAGTATAATAACTTTATGCCGTGGCACGATGGCTCAGTGCTGGGGTCCTGGGTTCAAATCCCACCAATGACAAGATTTGCATGGAGTTTCTATGTTCTCCCCGTGTTCTCTGTATATTTATCGCAGACACACTGATAGGGAATTTAGATCGTGAGCCCCTATGGGGACAATGATCATAATGTCTGTAAAGCTCTGCGGAATTAATGGGGCTATATTAGAATAGTATAATAAACAAATGTGCACTGTGGATCTAGTGGTAATAATCAAGTTTTACAGTACACATGAACTTACATTATTATTAGTTCACAATTCTACTAATAATAATTATCACGATACTAAATTGATATGCAATGTGCAGCTTATTACGTTCCACTAGATGGTGCTCTATCGCGTGCACTGTAGATCTGATTTACAAATTAACATTATCATTATTTCATGTGCGATATACAGTAGATTTGCTCTGTCGATCTAACACTATAATGTACCCTGTAGAACTTAATAATTACCACTAGATGGCGATCTAACACTATAATGTGCACTGCAGAACTTAATCATTACCACTAGATGGCGATCTAACATTATAATGTGCACTGCAGAACTTAATCACTACCACTAGATGGCGACCTAACACTATAATGTGCCCTGTAGAACTTAATCATTACCACTAGATGGCGATCTAATGCTATAATGTGCACTGCAGAACTTAATCATTACCACTAGATGGCGATCTAACACTGTAATGTGCACTGCAGAACTTAATTATTACCACTAGATGGCGATCTATAAGTATAGAAAAGAGGGTTAATCTGTGCCGCCACACATTCCAAACAATGTAAGTAAAATCTGATTTATTGGTCAACGCGTTTCAAAGCCCTCAAGGCTTCTTCATTCTTGAAACGCATTAACCAATAAATCATATTCCACTTACATTACTTGGACTGTGCGGCGGCGCAGGACATTAACCCTTTCTCCTTTCCATTGATTGATCGCCACGTGGGTTCTATTTGCGCAATTTCTTCTTTCCAGCTTTTAAGCTTTTATTGATCTATAACTATACAAATTCTTTGTGCACTGTAGCTACTATTACTTTCCACTAGATGGCGATATAACACTAATAATTCTACATGCGCTATAGATCTGATCTACATCCACCAGATGGCAATCTAACACTATAATTACCTTATGTGCATCTCCCCTCGCTGGTGTACATATACTTTAGGTTGTACATTTATCTTGTTGCGGTCGGTGTTTTCTTTGTACTTAAAGGTTACAATTATTTTTCTATTTTTGTTTCTTTGCCTGACACATAGTTACACACCTGCCTGGGCTTGATATGGACCATTGCCTAAAAAGTTCTATAGTCAATGTATACAGTATAGTGTTATCTATCTAATATATAAAGCTGTGTGTGTGTGTGTGTGTGTGTGTGTGTGTGTGTCCGGGATTAGCATCTGCACCGTCGCAGCTACAGCCACAAAATTTTGCACACTCACACTTCTGGACCCCGAGAGCGTCTCAGGCTATGTTTTGAGGGGAAATTTTAACCCCGCTCTTTACAGTTATTCACCAAAAAACCTGCCTCCATTAAACGAATGGAGCTGAGAGCCACAGTGCTGCCAGAACTTCAGAAGAATGCGCAGCCACGCCCTTATATGGAATGTTGGCGTGTCACAATGCAGCCAGGGAAAGAGGCAGACACAGACAGGGTAAGAAACAGACATAGACAAGGTAAGAGAGGGAAAGGGACAGACAGGGAAAGAGACAGACAGGGACAGAAACAGAGAGAGACAGGGAAAGTGACAGAGACAGACAGGGAAAGTGACAGAGAGACATACACAGAGGGGGAGACAGACAGAGAATGGGAGAGAAACAGAGAGACAGTTACTATCCCGGGCAGCGCCGGGTGCTATGTTGTGAGGTGAAATTTTAACCCCGCACATTCCAATTTACCAATCAATTTTGCCCCTATCTACATAATGGGGAAAAAGTGAAACGAAAAGTGTTGGGGGCAAAGTTTGGTGAATAACTGTAAAGAGTGGGGTTAAAATATCCCCTCAAAACATAGCCTATGACGCTCTCGGGGTCCAGACGTGTGAGTGTGCAAAATTTTGTGGCTGTAGCTGCGATGGTGCAGATGCCAATCCCGGACACACACACACACACACACACACACACACACACACACACACACACACACACATTCAGCTTTATATATTAGATAGAGTCATTACACACATACTGATATATTCCTATTTATTATATAGAGTCATTACATACATTCTATTTTGTTAACAGCAGTTATTAACCCGGGCGAAGCAGGGGAGTACAGCTAGTATAGTATAAATATGTATGTAGAGATGCTATCAATCATTGTACAGGAGAAGGAGGAGGTGAGCTGTGACATCACCTATTATGAGTGGGGGATCCCGTTATCTACTATATATAGAGGTGTTCTCGTTATGCAGGAGGAGGAGGTGAGCTGTGATATCACCTATTGTGAATGATGGGTCCTGTGTTATCTATTGCATATAGAGGATTTATCAGTAATTATACACCTCACCTATTCTGAGTGGTGGATCCTCTTATCTACTGTATATAGAAGTGTTATCAGTCATTGTATAGGAGGGAGAGGTGGTGAGCTGTGACATCACCTATTGTGAGTGATGGATGTTATCAGTAGAGATGGTTGAACCGCAGACGTTTGGGTTCGGCAGGTTGGACAGGACTTTAAAAAAGGCCGGTTTGGGACCAGACAAACCCAAATCCCAGGTCTCATGTAAGTCTATGGGGTCCCGAACTTATATGCTGTAAAATGTAGTTAGTAAGGGCTAGGGGGCTGAAAAAGGAAGCAAAATGGAGATTAAATGAGGATAATTATACTTAGAGTTTTTGCGCGGCTGTCACACTGCTTACCAGCCTGTTCATTAACCCTTATGAATAATCACTGCTTCCCCGGCCCACCCTCTCTGACAGCGTCTGTGATTGGTTGCTGTCAGACTGTCGGCATCTGTGATTGGTTGCCCTCACACTAGCTGTCTGGATCCCTGGAGTGAAGTGTAAAAATAAATAAATAATTGGAAAAAATGGCGGATTTTGATAATCAGTGCAGATAAAGCAGACAGCTGAAGGCTGCAGCCCCCAGCTGAATGTGTTATCTTGGCTCTTTATCAAATACAAGACATCTTACACCATTTTTTCCAATTATTTATTTTTACAGTGCACTCCGGAGAACCAGACAGCCAGTATGAGAGCAACCAATCACAGATGCCGGCAGCCTGACTATAACCAATCACAGACACTGGCACGCCATCTTTTTTTTTAACTTATGTAAATAAATCATTTTTAAAAACTTTTGTAGGGTCTCCCCAATTTTCATACTCAGACAAGATAGAGCGGACAGTTGGGGTCTAGTATTCTCAGGCTGGGGAGGCCTACGTTATTGGGCCCTCCCAGCCTAAAAATAGCAGCCCGCAGCCACCCTAGAATTGTCGCATCTATTAGATGTGCCAATCCTGATGCTTACTTGGCTCATCTCGATTGCCCTGATGCAGTGGCAATCGAGATGGGTAATATAAGGGCTAAATGACAGCTGTGATTTGTCAAAAATTGCAGCCATCATCAAGCTCGAGGTTAGTAATGTATAAGGGTCTATGTCACCGTCCCTTTAGGAATGGTGTAAGTAAAAAAGAAATACACACAAAACAGAGAAACATCCTTTATTTATGTTTTTAAAAAACATCTTTCTCTAACTTATTAACACCAAAAACACTCCTGCAAGTCCGACTTTATCCACACCAAAACGTCTCACGACAATCCCGGCTCTGCTACATCTGAGGTCGCAGTGTACGGTCCCTTTAGAAAACGTGACTGATCATTGTGGCCAGCAGGACACACTGATGGATCTGCAGGTGTGAGTGGTGATGTCAGTAAGTTCACCCAAGGTCACAGCTGTTGGTTCCCATAGTACCCCAGCTGTGACCTCAGGTGAACTCTATGAACTCACTTGAGATGAACTCAGTGAACTCACCTGAGGTGAAGGTTATGCCGTTTTACCTGCTTAGGTTATGTGCACTCATTAAGTATTTGGTTGCAGAAAATCTGCATCTGCTGGCAGAAAAACCCACCAAAAATGCAATGTTGTTTGGATGAGTTTTTCTGCCAGGAAATGCAGATTTGGTGCAGAAACTTCAGCAACAAATGTTTGCAACAAATCTGCTTCTCCTGACAGAAAATCACATCAAAACAGCATACTGTTTTGGTGCGTTTTTCTGCTAAGTGAGTTCATTGAGTTCACCTGATGTCACAGCTGGGGTACCGTGGGAACCTCAGGTCATCTGCAGTGGCTGTTATTTTAAGGCTGGGTAGGGCCCAATAACCATTGGCCTCCCTAGCCTGGGAATACCAGACACCAGCTGTCTGCTTTATCTGCACTGAGTATCAAAATTGATGGGGGCCGCACACAGGTTTTTTTAAATTATTTATTGAAATAATTTTTTTTAAAAAGCCACGGGGGGGGGGGGGGGTCTCTTGTATTTTTATACAAAGCTAAGATAACGCACACAGCTGGGATATGCATCCTCCAGTTGTCTGCTTTATCTGCTCTGGGTACCAAAATGCAGGAACCGTATGCCATTTTTTCCAATTATTTATTTATTTTTTACACTCCACTCTAGGGACCCAGATAGCTAGTATAAGGCCAGCCAATCACAGACACTGGCAGTATGACTGCAACCAATCTCAGACGCTGTCAGAGAAGGTGCGTGGAGGAAGCAGTGAACATTCATAAGGTTTAAAGAGCGGACCCCAAAGCAGTATGACAGGTGTGTGAAGACTCAGTAAGTATAACTGTCCTGCTTTAATCCCCGTTCTTATGCCTTTATTTTTTATTTTTATGTGGGTGGCCAAACTGAACATTAACACGAAATTACGTAAAAGGTCTGTGTTTGGGGACCGTGCATGGACACTAGGGGTCCGATATGGACCCCAAACTTTAGAGTTCGGGTTCGCCCATCAGTAGTTATCAGTCAGTGTACAAGAGGAGGAGGAGGTGAGCTGTGACATTGCCTATTGTGAATGGTGGATCCTGTGTTATCTACTGTATATAGAGGTGTTATCAGTCACTGTACAGGAGGAGGAGGTGAGCTGTGACATCACCTATTTTGAATGGTGGATCCTGTGTTATCTACTGTGTATAGAAGTGTTATCAGTCATTGTAAAGGAGAAGGAAGAGGAGGAGGAGGTGAGCTGTAACATCACCTATTGTGAATGGTGATCCTGTACTATCTGCTGTATATAGAGGTATTAGCAGTCATTGGAAAGGAGGAGGAGGTGAGCTGTGACATCAGTGATTGTGAATGGTGGATCCTGTGATATCTACTTTGTATATATGTTTTATTAATCATTGCACAGGAGGAGGAGGTGAGCTGTGACATCTGCTATTGTGAATGATGGTTTTGTGATATGTACTGCATATAGAAGTCTTATCAGTCATTGTACAGAAGAAGGTGAGCTGTGATATCTTCTACTGTGAATGGTGGCCCTGTGTTATCTGCTGTACATAGAGGTGTTATCAGTCATTGTACAGGAGGAGGAGGAGGAGGTGAGTTGTGACATCGCCAATTGTAAATGGTGGATCCTGTGTTACTTACTGCCTTAGGCGTGTGTTGTTGTAGATGAAATAATGCATAACTCAGGTTAATATATATATATATATATATAATCATTTTTCGCAGATATTCAGTAAAGCAAAGATGGCTTACAAGACCAGGTGACAAATCGGACAAATTTCCTATGCTCCCAATGACTGAACTGCCAGGAGCACCGGACAGTGGCGATTGTAACCCTTCATCACCCTCTGTCCGGGGTGATTTACCAATAAAAGTTAATCAGTGACTTTGCCACAAGGTTCTTTTACTAATTAGCAGTTTTATTTGGGCACTACTATTTGGGAAACCTGCTCTGTAGAAACTACATTACAGTATTAGTTGTATCAATCATAAAAATATAACTTTTGACAATGAAACTTTTGTTTCTTACATATGTATTTATCTACCTGGACGGTTTGGCTGATTTCTTTGCTTCTTTTATTTGGAGCATTTTCTCTTTGTGATGCTTTCTCGTGGATGTGCAGGTCCGGAGCTCTGTTGTTGTCCCCGTGAAGCTCCTCTTTCCTCTCTTTAAGCTTTAACGCGCGTTATTTTAGATGCACCGGATTAATAATCCCATTGGAGTCATTAAACAACTAATTTCACAATAGTTCCTCGGGGGAGGAGCTTAGAATATTACATGGATACATTAAAATTAAAGAGACAGTCACGTTTATTTTTGAATAAATATTTATTGTTGAAAGACTTTAATTTATTCCTTTGTCATCAGGGGGCGCCGTAACACATCACCCCCCCAACAGCAAAGAATTCAATGCACCTTCTTTAAGGAAGACGTTAAAATATACGTTACATTCAGGGAATACACCGTCAATGTTAATAATTACGATACAATTGTAATAAATTACTGAGAAGGGTTTTTTCAGATTTCCAGAAAACTTGGATACAGAATCAATTTTTACCTAAAACAACAGACAGTCAAGAACTATTCTCTGCTCGCGAAAAACAAAAACGACTCCGCTTTATCCGGATTTACCGCCATGTTACGGAAAGTCGGCAGAACGCCTGTTAGGGAAAGTGACTGTCGGCCGTCGTGTAACCGAAATGTGCAAATTCTACACGGATGTAAAATAGCTACAAAAATAAATCGCACGTATTAAACATAGGAAATATGAACAATCTCAACTTTATTTTTTCCCCTTTGTTCATTTGACAATTTAATTGTTAAAAAGGGGTTTTTTTTAGAATTTTTTTTCACAATTAAAGGAATAATAAGAAAGGACCGAAAGTTCTGCTGAGATTATGGGGTCCGTCCAACATTGCTACTTTTATTTCTTTTAACATCTCCAGGCATCTAAGAAGAAAAAGAAAAATAGTTGTGTACCTGCAGCTCCTGTGCAAAGTACAAGCCTCTCACTGTCTGGGGTTAGGCGCTTGTTCATGTTACGATTTTTTACGCATTTTTTTCTGAGAACATTTTTTGTGCAGAAAAATGAAGGATTTTTCAAAAGTAATTCAATTTCCAAAATCTTTTACACAAGGTGAAGGTTTGCTTGCACTTTTTTTTTTTTGTAATAAAAAAAACCCACAGCGTTACATTGCTTTCAGCACTTTAAGGGCTAGCACACACGGCGAGTAAAATAGAGCAAGTGGAATGCTATAAATAAATCGCATTCCACCCGGACTCATGTTACTCTATGGGCGATTTTTTTCTCAGCCCTGATTGGACCGAGAAAACAATCACAGCATGCTGCGGGTGGAATCCGATTCGTTTTCACTCGCACCCATACAAGTCTATGGGTGCGAGAGAAACATCACACTGCACTCGTGTTACACCGAAGTGCGATATACGCATCAGCTGATAATGGAGGAGATGGGGAGATTAGTGCATCTCCTCCGCAGCGCCGGCCTTCTCTTCCCTGGCATGACACTCCAGCAGAGCGGGAGCTGAGTGTCATGCGATTCACTTGCATTGATGCCCGTGTGGCCCCAGCCTAAAGGTATATGCGCACGCTGCAGATTAGGTACACATATTTTCTGCACCAAAAAACACATCTTGTGGCAGAAAAACGCACCAAAAAAAGGCATGGTTTTTTTTGGTGCATTTTTGGTGCATTTTTTTGGCATGTGTTTTTGGTGCTTTTTCTGTGCGTTTTTTGGTACGTTTTTGTGCCATGCATTTTTTTGTGAAACCATTGGCTGGAAGGGCTAAAAAAACATGGGAAAAAACACACCAACAATTGACATGTTCCTCCATTTTTCTGCACCCAAAACTGCAAGAAAAAAAGAAGCAACGTGTGCAGAAAACTTCAGAATTCTCATTCACTTTGCTGGCTTCAGGGCAACAATCTGCACCAAATCTGCATTAAAAAACTCAGAGTGCGCACACAGCCTTAAGGGTGCTTTACACGCTGCGACATCGCTAACAATATATCGTCAGGGTCACGTCGTTAGTGACGCACATCCGGCGTCGTTGGCGACATCGCAGCGTGCGACACCAAGGAGCGACGATCAACGAGCGCAAAAATGTCAAAAATCGTTGATCGTTGACACGTCACTCCTTTTCATAATATCGTTGGTGGTGCATGCCGCTGGTTGTTCGTCGTTCCTGCGGCGTCACACATCGCTATGTGTGACACCACAGGAACGACGAACATCTCCTTACCTGCCACCGGCAATGCGGAAGGAAGGAGGTGGGCGGCATGTTCCGGCCGCTCATCTCCGCCCCTCCGCTTCTATTTTCCGGCCGCTTAGTGACGCCGCTGTGAAGCCAAACGAAACTCCCCCTTGAAGGAAGGATTGTTCGGCAGCAACAGCGACGTCGCAGAGCAGGTAAGTGCGTGTGACGCTGCCGTAGCAATATTGTTCGCTACGGCAGCGATCACCACATATCGCAAGAACGACGGGGGCGGGTGCTATCGCTAGCGATGTCGCAGCGTGTAAAGCACCCTTTAGGCTATTTTCACACGCTGTAAATTTGGTGCAGAAAATTTCTGCACCAAATGTGCGCTTTTGGTGCGCTTTTTTAATGTGTTTTTGCAGCTTTTTTTGGGGGGTGCGGTTTTTTTGCATACAAGGAAAAGACTGTCATTAAAGCTAGGTTAGTAAAAAAAAAAAAAAAAAGAAGAAAAAAAACTTTCTTGATGTCATTTCCTGTTTCAAACATTCTTCTGCTTAATTTTCCTGTCCTGCTCCTGATGACATCACATCCTTTCTTAACCATGCGTTTTTTGTGTTAAAAAGTGCGGAAAAGGGCACCAAAAACTCACTGTGTGAACACACCTGCAGAATTGAAGCATTTTTTCATCCCAACATTGAAGTCAATGGGTGAAAAAATGCTGCAAATCCAGACCAATAATTGACATGTTGCAGACTTTTTCTGCATCAAAATCAGCCCAAAATCTGCAAGAAAAAAAACCAAACAAACCGCAGTATTGGCACAGCACTTCAGGAATCTCATAGACTTTGCTGGCTTCAGCAGAGACATGTAGATTTTGGAATAACCGCGTCAAAAATGCGTCACAAACCGCAGCGTGTGCACAAGGCTTTACTGTAGTTTTTTCCCCAGTGAGATTAAAACAGCCCCAAAAAAGTAAAAATCTGCACTAAAAATGAGCGTAATCTCCTCTGTGGTTTATTAGATAAAGTCTGGGCATACGGTACAGAAAAAAAAAATGCATAAAAGAAAAGCTACATGTGAATATACTGTAAGACTTGAAGTGCTGGTGTGACTACAAATGCAGCTTATTTGTAGTCTGTAACCAAGGAGACGCATCATTCTGCACAGGAGCTGCATACACAAAACGGTAGGAACATTTTTATGCGATTTTAATTTTAGAAATGTAAACATCTCATATAAAAAGTTTTTCTTTTTTCTAGGACAGAACGGATAACCCCGTTGGACATCACTAATAATTTGGCCAATTAAAAGGAAACCTATTTGGATCGCGGCACCTGTACGATCAAAGAACCAATCGAATGGCTGCAAATTACTGTCACCTCGAGGACCCTGATTCCGTTCCTGCTTGCTGTCAGTGAATGAAAACATTCTTGTTCACGTAAAGAAGCTGTAAACTGATCCTCATTGTCTGTGTGATGCAGGTGAAGCGCTCGTGACAGTGTGTCAGTCTCAGTTAATATGATAAAATCGTATTTATATTGTTTGTGGATGGACGAAAAGTGTTAAAAAGTTGCAGAAAGTTACAGAATTGGATAAGACCCCTCTATCCACCACATCAGAGGGGTTTGTCCCTTTCTTTCCCATTCATAGAAATAAAAGGGTCGGTTTCCCTTTAAGATAGAAAAAGTTGCACGTAGGTGATATATTGCCGGTCATTGAGTTGTTATAATAAAAGTTGTTTTTTTTTTCTTTTCTATTTGGACCTGATATTATTTAATAAAGGAAAAAAAACCCCACCATCTGATAATTGTGCTTTATTACTATGGCCTGCGCCTTACACACCACATCTCCGCCATCCAGACCTGTATTGCTTTAAACTACGGATTTGCATTGTAAGACCCTGTTGTACAACCCATATAATACGCCACGAGACATCGGTAACGATAACGAACCAGCCACAAAATACTAAACGTAAGACCCGTCCTGTACCTGACCCCACACGTCGGGGGAGCAAACCTCTCACAGCGGCCGCTGCCTTATTTATTGCACCCATGTGTTCACAAAAATATGATATTCAACGCCCCCCGATATGAGCTGCGTATGATGTAAGGGTTAAATATATATAATGGCGATGGGGGGGATGGTATTTACTAACATTTGAACTGCAAATCATGGAACACTTTCAGCCCCGCCCCTGAGTAACTTAGGAATGCCCCCAAGCTGTTGGAAACTTCCCTTTTATGCAAATTAACACAAACCCCACCTCGTTGTATAAATTAATAAGCCTGAATGGGTCCATTAAATATATATAATGGCGATTGGGGGATGATATTTACTCTACATTTGAATCTCAGAGCATTTAACGTTTTAAGCCCCACCCCTGAGGAACTTGGAGATACCTCCCAAACTATTAGGAACTTTTCTATTATGCAAATTAATTCAAAACCCCACCTTTTTGTACAAATTATTAGGACTGAATGAGTCTATTAAATATATTTAATGGTGATTGGGGGGGATGATAATTAATACCATTTGAATCTCAAATCATGAAACATTTTAAGCCCCACCCCTGAGTAACCTGGGAACAACCCCAAACTATTGTAAACTTACCCTTTATGCAAATTAAACAAACCCCACCTCTTTGTATACATTAATAAGCCTGAATGGGTCCATTAAATATATATAATAGTAAATATCATCCCCCCAATCGCTATTTTATATATATATATATATATATATATATATATATATATATATAATATTTAATAGACCCAGTCAGGCTTTTTAATTTGTTCAAACCGGTGGGGTTTATATTAATTTGTATAAAGGGGAAGTTTACAATAGTTTGGGGGTGTTACCAGGGGTGGGGCTTAAAATGTTAAATGATCTGAGATTCAAATGTAACTAAATATCATCCCCCAATGGCAATTATATATATTTACGGGCCCATTAAAGGTTAATAATTTTTACAAAGAGGTGGGGTTTGTGTTAATTTGCATAAAGGGGAGTTAGTTTGGGGGCATTCCCAAGTTACTCAGGGGTGGGGCTTAAAGTATTCCATGTCTTGCAATTCAAATGTTGATAAATATCATCTCAACATCACTAACATTTGAATCTCAAATCAATTAACAATGTAAGCCCCACCCCTGAGTACCTTGGTAACACCCCCAAACTATTAAGAACTTCCCTATTATGCAAATTAAACAAACCTCACCTCTTTGCACAAATTAATATGCCTAAATGGGTCTATTTAATATACAGTATATTAAATGGGTATTGGGGGATATTTACTAACCTTTGAATCTCAGATCATTTAACCTTTTAATCCCCAACCCAAGAAACCAGGGAAAACCCCCAAACTATTGGGAACTTCCCTTTTATGCAAATTAACACAAACCCCACCTCTTTGTACAAATTAATAAGCCTCAATGGGTCTATTAAATATATATAATAGCGATTGTGGGGATGATATTTACTAACATTTCAATCTCAGATCTTTTAACATTTTAAGCCCCACCCCTGAGTAACCTGGGAACACCCCCAAACTACTGGAAACCTCCCCTTTATGCAAATTTGACCAAACCCCATGTCTTTGTACAAATTATTAAGCCTGAATGGGTATATTAACTATATATAATGGCGATTAGGGGGATGATATTTGCTAATATTTGAATTTTAAATCATGGAACATTTTAAGTCCCACCCCTGAGTAACCTGGGAACACCCCCAAACTATTGGAAACTTCCCCTTTATGCAAATTAACACAAAATCTACAACTTTGTGCAAATTAATAAGCCTGAATGGGTCCATAAAATATATAGAGCTGTGCTATTTCTTTATAAGGAAGATTTTGGCAACCATTTGAGGCTGTTCCAATTTTCATAAAATTTTGATAAAAACATCTTAGTTTAAAAATGTGCTTTTAAAGATCAATTAATCTCGCCTTTGAGTGCGATAATAAATGTTGTAAAGTTGAGCTCCATCTTTAATCATCACATGCAAAATTTTTATTTGGATGGAACTGTATTTTTCTGACTCAGTTCTCCAAATTCCCTGCATTGACCTTTACCTTCCACTAGAGGGAGCTCCAGCATACTATGGAGATCTGCATATTAAGAGTATGCAGTAATCTCCTGAGCTCCCTCTAGTGGCAGATGGAGGAAAGCAGAACATTAACATTTTAGTTTGTTTCTGCAGGGGATTTGGACCTCTATATAAAAAGAAAGAGCTTGGACCATTATATGTAAAGAATTAAATTCACAAATGGCAAATATATCATAATTTCCCTCTTATTTAGACCCAGGATAGAGCACAGATTATATTTTGTCCTTATTCTGGAGGCAGCCGTCTCTTGTGCTCATTGCTGCCCTCTGTTGGCAAATGCAAGAATATCGACTTGTCAAAAAAAGAGTTTTGGAAAGGACGTGACAACTGCTCTGAACTTATTTCTGACACAGAAAAAAAAACCAAGGTCGTCACAGATAAAACCTATTCAGCCATTGTCACTGCAAATTAAGATGTCAGTCCTACTACACTGCCCCCTACAGACAAGAAGCAGGTAGTTGAATTTTTCTATGTGACTAAAGTTGCTTTAAACAGTCATTGCAAAAGTGTTGGCACCCTTGAATGGTTTCCAGGGTGCCAATATTTTTGCCCATGACTGTATGTGATGTGAACGATTTTCGTTATGTCCGTTTGCTCTTTCTTTGTGCTCATAATTGTGGGGTTTATTCTGTGCTTGTGGAGGTATACACCGTACACTGAGTTCATGAGGCAGCTCTGCACGCATAATATATGTATATAGAAAAATACTCTTGTTTTTTCATCTTTTGCAGCGCCAATCAGCTGATGAGTCCACAGTCGGCCATAATCCGGAGTCGGGGTTCCTTCTGTAGATACGTAGAGTACGGTCATAGATACAAATAACATAAGTCCATTTCCCGGAGGTTTGTGCGCCGGCTCCTTCTTCAGGATGTAAAGTTCGGCAATCGCATACCAGTCGGATAAATGTTAATTTGCGCACAAGGGTTATATATAGTTTTTTTTTCAACCCAACAATATAAGTTTGGTACACACCATTGAAATATTTGCTGCTGTCATTTGTGATGAAAGTTTTTTTAAGAGGTAAATAAGATCCCCTTGGTCCCTTCATTCAAACATCTCATAATGGCGGGTCTGTCTCACTCGGGGAACCATATCCAATAGTAACCTGCAAGTCAAGAAAAGAGAGAAGAATGAAAACACATTGCATACACTGTTTACAGTGCTTGTCAGCTCCTCGGGGGCGGGGCCTTTGTTTAGATTATCTGATTGGCAGATTTGCTTTCATTCTATATAGAACTATTTTTTCTCTGCTATTCTGTGCTATGTGAGGTCAGCATGAGCTAGTGACCTATCTATGTGATGGAGTTGGTTGAAGACCTTTAAGCATGACTCCAAACCATCCTGTTTTTGAGAGGGATTATGCAAATATACTCCAATTTTGCTATTTCTAAAGGAATTTGAGGAAGTTCTTAAGTTCCAATGTCTCTTGGGTGAGAACATGTAAAATCTGTTACAGACCCCCACCTACCAGCATACCTACTAACATTTACTGTTTAGGACATTCAAGCCCAGCCCCCAGGAAGCGTCTCAGTCTTCACATAAATGCCCCAAAATTCCCACTTTTCAGTGTCCTCCAGACCCTTTTGCGGTCCAGTTTTGAGGGAGAGTCGGATACCTACCATATGCCATTTATAAAACCTACTAAATGAAAAAATGTCTTTAGACCCCACCCCCGAGGTACCAGAATCCGGATGCAACTGCTACCTGCACCCTTATAGAAGTGCTCCAGATATACTTACTTTATCCCGTAGCCCATAATGATAAGTCCGATCAAGATTCCGACAGTTCCATCCAGGTACCAAACAGAGGAATTGTGCTTGTACACCTCAGCGCTTATGAGAA
Organism: Anomaloglossus baeobatrachus; assembly: GCF_048569485.1. Taxonomy (NCBI): domain Eukaryota; kingdom Metazoa; phylum Chordata; class Amphibia; order Anura; family Aromobatidae; genus Anomaloglossus; species Anomaloglossus baeobatrachus. Next base: position 21,687,334 of record NC_134359.1, read on the forward strand.
TAGAGAATCCCATGATGCCGCCCACCAAAGAGTTAAAGCCTAGAAATAAATCAGCACAAAATATATCATTAATATAAAACACAGCTTTGTCTGTGACTAGAGGATAAAGCAAATGGGAGGTTACTGCTGAGCAAAATGTGATTTATATTAATTTTTTTAACACTTTTTTTACTAAAAAAGTTTTGAAATAAAACAAAAAAATCATAAAATACATTAAATTAAGGAAGGACAAGACAAAAATTGTGATGCAAATTTTCAAATTTTGGCATTCACTGGGGTATATGTCATATAACATAGTACTATCACTATTTTAACCATTATATATATATATATATATATATATATATATATATATATATATATATATATATATATATATATGTCCACCATTCTTTATACTGCTGTCTGCAATCAGAACAATGGTTAGTATTAAAAGTTATTTTAGTTTTATTTCATTTAATCTATAGAAAGTTTAGATTTCCTTTTAATAATCAAGTTCCTGATAAAAAATGTAACCAGCAAAGTGTAACCAAGTCTTACACAGCAAAATATCATGCTACATAAATAGCCAGTGTGAACAAGGCCTGACCAGTCTATATTATAGTCGACATTACTGGCCCATGGGCAGCGAAATGTAAAACCCCAACTGTGACAAAATAAGTATTCTGTGCTGCCGACATATTCTTTATTACATATCAATATTTGATTAAAGTTAGCAATTGTAATTTCCAAAATCAGAGTGAGACACGCTTCCTCACCATGAATATATTAATGTGCCCTCTGGCTCCAAAAGGGAATGACAGAACCTGCTAAAATGCTGTTTCCAAACGACAAAAATTACCCTTCTAAAGTTTTGTTGTGATATCTCTTATGATCTGGCAGTATTGTAGTAGTTATATTCTTATACATAGGGGGTAGTATTATAGTAGTTACATCCTTGTACGTAGGGGCAGTATTATAGTAGTTATATTCTTGTACATAGGGGCAGTATTATAGCAGTTATATTCTTGTACATAGGGGCAGTATTATAGTAGTTATATTCCTGTACATAGAGGCAGTATTATAGTAGTTATATTCTTATACATAGGGGATAGTATTATAGTAGTTATATTCTTGTACATAGCGGCAATATTATAGTAGTTATATTCTTATACATAGGGGCAGTATTATAGTAGTTATATCCTTGTACGTAGGGGTAGTATTATAGTAGTTATATTCTTATAAATAGGGGGTAGTATTATAGTAGATATATTCTTATACATAGGAGCAGTATTATAGTAGTTATATTCCTGTACATAGGGAGGACTATTATAGTAGTTATATTCTTGTACATAGAGGGCAGTATTATAGTAGTTATATTCTTGTACATACGGGGCAGTATTATAGTAGTTATATTCTTGTACATAGGGGGCAGTATTATAGTAGTTATAGTCTTGTACATAGAGGGCAGTATTATAGTAGTTATATTCTTGTACATAGGGGTAGTATTATAGTAGTTATATTCTTGTACATAGGGGGCAGTATTATAGTAGTTATATTCTTGTAAATAGAGGGCAGTATTATAGTAGTTATAGTCTTGTACATAGGGGCAGTATTATAGTAGTTATATTGTTGTACATAGGGAGCACTATTATAGTAGTTATATTCTTGTACATAGGGGCAGTATTATAGTAGTTATATTCTTGTACATAGGGGTAGTATTATAGTAGTTATATTCTTGTACATAGGGGCAGTATTATAGTAGTTATATTCTTGTACATAGGGGGCAGTATTATAGTAGTTATATTCTTGTACATAGGGGTAGTATTATAGTAGTTATATTCTTGTACATAGGGGGCAGTATTATAGTAGTTATATTCTTGTACATAGAGGGCAGTATTATAGTAGTTATAGTCTTGTACATAGGGGTAGTATTATAGTAGTTATATTGTTGTACATAGGGAGCACTATTATAGTAGTTATATTCTTGTACATAGGGGCAGTATTATAGTAGTTATATTCTTGTACATAGGGGTAGTATTATAGTAGTTATATTCCTGTACATAGGGGGCAGTATCAGGAACAGGACAAGGTATGCCCTAGGTGCCCTAGGCAGATGAAGCCGATGGCACAGCCCACACTCCCCACCCCTCATCCCCCAAGCAAAGGAATGGGTCAAAGGCTAAGGTAACAGGACACCTATAGGGCCTGAGTAAAGCCTCATTGGTACATAGTTTTGATGGAGCCTTTGGATGCCCAGGGCACGTGTCGTGTGAGTGGAGAGTTCTTGTTGGTGGGATTAGTAGTGACCGATATGTCACCAACATATTGCATGTTCAGAATGGGCTCGTGCCGCCCCCGGGACACAGGCTACGTGGAATAATCTCCTACTGGCCTTGTTTAATGGCTGCAGCTATTCCTCTGTGGTTAGTGCTTGTACCGCTTCCATTATAGGAGTGCCGGCTCATAGCCGAGGATCCGTACAAATTGCATTAGTTGGGATGGAGCATCTGCCGGCTGCAGAGGGGCGCAGCTCCTGTAATTATATCTACACGGAGGAGAACAGATTTACAGCCAAGTCATTACACAATCTGATCCAGAAAATAGTAGAGACCTCCGACCTGTGCATTGTCGGAGAATGCTGCTGCCAATGGTCAAACGTTTCTTACTGGCCCCTAAATGGTGACCATGCTTGATTGGTGGATGTGCAGACCTGAAGTGTCTGCAGTCCCCCTTGTGCTGCCCGAAAGATACCTGACACCGGGCCCAAGACAAGGATCCACCAGATCCCGGACGTGTCCTGTGGTATCTGGCACTAATACATTAGCAGCGGATCCTTTAGGTCCTGTAAGTTGCTCTGTGCAATCTTTCCAGTGATAATCAATAAGATGGAGATCTGGAATTTGGAGACAAATCATCCCCTTGATCACTTTGTCGTGTTTATCCATTCCTGAAGAATATATGAAGAGCTACCGGGTGCATTATCCCACTGAGAGGGCCACCGCCCTGAGGGGCTCAGCAGGCATGAAGGGGCTACTGGGGTCCGTACAATGGTCCATACGTTCTATGTGTCATATCCACACGATTTCCATCGCCCCATCACACAGCCTCCGGCCGCTCGTCTTCCTCCAAACCCGGTGCCATCACTTTCCCTGGTAAGAGATGCACCCGGCTACACCGATGATGTGAGACCATGACTTACCAGACCATTGCTCCAATTCTGATGCTCGAGTGTCTCTTGTAGGAGCTTCAGTACTGGACAGACAATGGGCACGCTGAGCCGTCTACAGCTACCCAGACCCATGCACACAGGGGCGGACATATCATTAGTGCAGCCGCACAGGGGCCCGAGAGTCAAGTGGCCCATTTCCATCTCCATAGCAGGTGGAAATGTGGATTATGAAGAGCTCTTGGGCTGCGAAGGGCCCGTTCATTTTTCTTGCATAGGGGCTCCTTTCTGCGTGTGATCGCCAGTGCATACTCAGCCACCTTTCTCTTATAAATATTTCAAAAAAACTGACCCGCACCTCCTACAAGTGTGAATAGGTGCCAGCTGAAAAAACATAGCAAATACAAGATGCATATGTCGCGGGCGGAGGAGGGGACGCCGCGCTCTCCCACTGCTCGGGTCCGGCTGCTGCGGCCTGCTGCTGCCGCTGCTCGGTGGCTCGAGCGATGGGCCGGATCCCGGGGACTCGAGCGGCGCTCCTCGCCCGTGAGTGAAAGGGGATTGGTTTTTGGGATAGTTTATTGTCCGTAACGCCACCCACGGTTGTGGTGATTAAGTGGACACCACCGCTGCTCTGTCTGGGGAGCCCGGGAGTGATGGTATGGAGCAGCCAGTTGTTGATTTGCCCCTCCGTTGGTAGGGGTTTTGGTGTTTTGGTGCTCCCGGGGCCCAGTGATGGGGTTGGTATGGTGGACAGGCGGGTATGGGGCCTGTGGAGGTGCAGGGACGCAGGGGCAGCGCTGTGCCGCACGGCACGGAGGTACTCACTCAGCCAGTAAACACGACACAGTTCTCGGTAAACAAACGGCTGGTTGGACGGGTCCCTCGGATGGTTACGGTGCTGCGGTTCCCTGCAGTTAGCGGTGACGGTCTCTTCCCTGCACCTATGTAAAGTCTCTTGGTAGCGATGGGTTCCCACCGGTTACCCACTCCTCGGCTTCAATCTGGGCCGAAGGAGCCCTACTTTGCCCGCAGGCGCTGGCCCTGGGAAACTGGTGCCCTGGCGGTGGCGGTGTCTCCCCTTAACGGTCGGACTGTTGCCTTCAATCGGGACTTGGTTGTTAGGAGACAGAGGTCCCCTTCACTGACGGATTTGGCAAATTATGGCGACTCCTAGCCTTGCCGGGATCCGAAAGGCCCCTGCCCTGGTGCTGACTGTTCTTTGTATACTGCTCCGGTACCGCCGGGTCACCACCCGTCCGCGGTCCTTCCAGCAACCTCCAAGCAGTCCCCCTGCAGACTATCACCGCCGTCTGCTGACCTTGCTGTCTCAGTCCGGGGCACACACCCGGACCAACTTCAGGCTTTACAACTGTCACTTTTTACTCTTTCTCTCCAGCTCCTCTACCACTTCACTTCCTTCTACTTTTACTTCCCTAGCTGGACTGCCTGGTTTTCCCGCCTCCAGGGCTGTGAACTCCTCGGTGGGCGAAGCCAACCGCCTGGCCCACCCTCTGGTGTGGACATCAGCCCCTGGAGGAAGGCAACAAGGATTTTAGGTTAGCTTGATGTACCTGCCGGGAATGTGGGGTGCATGTGATGTTGTGACCTGTGACCCCTGGCTTGCCCAGGGCGTCACACATACAGCTGCACACTAAAATGCCAACAATGTATAAGGGAACTCTGGTACTGTATTACTGCTATATAAAAAAATTAGATTTTTAGTTTATGAATTGGCCAATGCATGTAAGCCTGGAAACCAACGGCAAGGTAAATCTCAATATTCCGGTACCCTACCTAAAATGCCACTATCTAGGTTAAAAACATCCGTGTCTGGGCAGCTAGACTAAAAAAATCTAATTTGAAATGCCCCTGGAAGAAGCAAACGCGAAACGCGCGTAGGGGTACTTTTTTCACCTTCAGGTTGTCTCCTTATTGGTTGTGTGTTCCTTGTGTGCCCTGACCTGCCCCCCATGTCTCCTTTGAGTTAATCTTAGTTCTAGGTGGTCTCCTTTTTCCTCTGTGTACATAATCTATGTACATTTCTTATTTCCCCTTTGTGTCGTTCACCACTATGTGGAATTAATGGTGACTTTTGTTTATATTTAAATCCTCTGCTGGGTGCCCTGCTCATTGGCATACTTTAAAGCGGGCTTTACACACTGCGATATCGGTCCCGATATCGCTAGTGTGGGTAGTCGCCCCCATCTGTTGCACGACACGGGCAAATCGCTGCCCGTGCCGCACAACATCGCCCAGACCCGTCACACATACTTACCTGCCCGGCGACGTCGCTGTGACCGGCGAACCGCCTCCTTTCTAAGGGGGCGGTCCGTGCGGCGTCACAGCGATGTCACTGAGCGGCCGCCCAATAGCAGCGGAGGGGCGGAGCTGAGCGGGACGTAACATCCCACCCACCTCCTTCCTTCCGCATAGCGGCCGGGAGGCAGGTAAGCAGAGCTTCCTCGTTCCTGCGGTGTCACACGGAGCGATGTGTGCTGCCGCAGGAACGAGGAACAACCTCGTTACTGCTGCAGTAACGATTTTTGAGAATGGACCCCCATGTCACCGATGAGCGATTTTGCACATTTTTGCAACGATGCAAAATCGCTCATCGGTGTCACACGCAACGGCATCGCTAATGCGGCCGGATGTGCGTCACAAATTCCGTGACCCCAACGAGTTCGCATTAGCGATGTCGCAGCGTGTAAAGCCCGCTTTAATCTTGCCTTAGGAGGTTGCTATCTTTATCCCTGTTGGACATTTGCATGCTCATTTCATCCTCCTTTTTGCCTATATAGAGATAATTTGTTGTTTATACAATACTTGTTGATTTCTAAGCAGTTATTACAATCCGGTCCACATCCATCTTTTATTTATTCGTATTCATGAGGATTTTCTTCAGCCCCTGTTTTCAGGCATTATATCACCTGGAGCATACTTATGCACACCTTTTTTGATTTTTTTTTGGATTTTTTTTGTACCTTTGTATGTCATTTAACTAAACTTTTCTTGATAACCTGAGGCTACCTGCTAGTGAGCTCGTTTTTATATGTCTTTTTTAATGATTTGTTTGAATAAAAATATATTTTTAATCAAATGGCTTATACACTCATATGTTTTGTAGGTCTTTGTCATTTATGAGTGGAGCCACGCACTTATAATTTGGTCTAGTATAGGATTTTCATAATCTCTACTAGCTAATATTCAGTGCATAACAGGAACACCCATAAGAGCTGCCATTTCTGGGGTGCTCGGACCTGGCCCTAAAGCCATCCCCAGTACTTGTCACACTTGTCCATTGTTTCTGCTTCCAACAATGAGTGATAAGACGCTGCCCATTGTGCTCCATCCCTGATGAGACTGTCGCGGGTGGAGGAGGGGACGCTGCGCTCACCCACTGCTCGGGTTCGGCTGCTGCTGCTCGGTGGTGGCTCGAGCGGTGGGCCGGATCCCGGGGACTTGAGCGGCGCTCCTCGCCTGTGAGTGAAAGGGGGTTTGGTGTGTGGTTTGGGGATGTTGTCCGTGACGCCACCCACGGTTGTGGTGATATTGGTGACACCACCGCTGCTCTGGACGGGGATCCCAGGAGCGATGACTGGGAGCAGCTTGGATGTTGGTCCTCCCCTCCGTGGGTAGGGGGTTGGTTGTCCCGGGGCCCCGGTGAGGGTTTCAGGGATGGCAGGCGGGTTACGGGGCCTGGTGAGGTGCAGGGCCGCGGGGGCAGCGCTGTGCCGCACGGCACGGTGGTACTCACTCAGCCAGTAATTCACACAGAGTCTCTGGTCAAACAAACGGCTGGATGGACGGGTCCCACAGGCGGCTGCGGTGTTTCTCCTCCCGGTAGGTTGATGGTGACTGCCTTTCCCTGCACCTGTGTAGTGTAGACGGTTCCAATGGCTTCCCACCGGTAACCCGCTCTCCAGCTTGGATGGATGCTGAGGGAGCCCCTTTTGCCCGCAGGCTCTGGCCCTGGGAACTGTAGCCTTGGCGGTGACTGTGTTTCCCTCTACGGTGTGAGCTGATGCCTTCAATCGGGTCTTGGCTGCTGGGAAACCCCGGAGGTTCCCTTCGCTAACGGATTTGACCGGTTTTACGGCGACTCCTAGCCTGGTCGGGGTCCGTAGGCCCTGCTGAATGGTGCTGGCTTCTCTTCACTCCCCGATCCGGTACCGTCGGGCCACCGCCCGTTCCCGGTCCTTACGGTTCACTCCAATCAGCCTCTCCTGCAGACGGTCACCACCGTCTGCCAACCTTGCTGTGTGCCCGGGCCACGCACCCGGACACGGTCAGTCTCCTCTGCTACCACCTCACTCTCTCTAACTGATCTCAACCTTTTTCCCGCCTCCAGGGCTGTGAATTCCTCGGTGGGCGGGACCAACCGCCTGGCCCACCCCCTGGTGTGGACATCAGCCCCTGGAGGAAGGCAACAAGGGTTTGTGTTTGACTTAGGTGTGCCTAGCCGGGGTGTAGGGCGTGTTGGTGTAGTACCTGTGACGACCTGGCTTGTCCAGGGCGCCACAAGACCATTGTCACTATAGGACGTTATTCACACTGGTTTATGTTTTGGCCGATCAGTATCAATCTACCTTTATTTATCCTATTATATTTTTATTACTCACCATCAGTGATCAGTGCTCGACTCGTCAGGATTTTCCCCAGCATGAATTTCACCGCAGCCAATGCCGTACACAGGAGTCCGCTTAAGATGGAGACGCTAAATAAAAAGCCGTCCTGCAAGACAAGAAGGCCAGATTAATACAATATCCGGACATCACAGACAGCGTATATCAACATGTCAACATGAAATAATAGGTTTTCTTGTCTGGACATTCCCTTTAACACTTATTACAGCTAGCGCCGGTGTTATAATTGCATCCAGCAGCATGGCGTCCAGATTTCATCAAATTGTCATCTGTACTTTTACCCAAAACCTGTACAAAAGTGGTCTTGCAGCCCTCATGCCTCATATAAGTGCACATACTAGTCTAATATGTCTAGAAATTGCCCCAATTCTTAAATTTGTAACTTGCTATTTCCTTTTTTTGAGTGAGCAGTACCTCTTCATCTGCATTCTGCCAGCACTATAGGTACCAGAGCTTTGTTTCCCTTCACTATCCAGCCTGGTTTGTCTGAACTGTACTAAAATGTTGTCTCTCAGTTATGTCTGTATGCAGTATGACAAATAGGAGCAGAAATAGGACAAAAACCTTCAGTATAGAAACAAAAACTCACCCCATTTCCTGTTGAAAAAGAAATATCCGCCCCCACTTGTTACAGAGATAAAGACCCACCCCACTTCCCATAGGGAGACAAAGACCAAACCCTCCTCCCTTAGTGAGACAAACACCTGTCCCCACTTCCTTGTCACGGTGACTATAGGATAGCAGGGAACCAACGAGGCTCTTAGGCTGTCCTTCAAACTAGGGGGCCCTATGCTCTCCCTAACCTCAGGGATACTCCTGATGGTGGAGAGGCCTGAGTCTCCTTCCTGGCCCTGCTCCTGACCAGTCCTGCTCTGATTTCCCCCTCCCCTTAGAGAGGGTCGGTACAGGCGTGTCATGAAACCCACAGATAAAGACAGACAAGAGAAAATTGAAACTCTGTCACACCGCACACACACAAGATAAGACAATAAGAGATTCAGGAGGAAAAACAAGATCAGGAAAGAAGCTACAAAACAATAGGGGTAAACTCCACAACCGCACCAAGCAAACAGCACAACTTTCACCAGTGTCTGGGACACCACACCTCAGGGAGTAACATAAAATAAACTATAGCTGGCATGGGTGGCAGGTATCAACCAGCATAGAATAAACTATAGTTGGCATGGGTGGAAGGTATCAACCAGCATAAATAGGAAGGGAGCAGACCAGGAGAGATTAACTGTTGCTAGCCTGCCTATGAATCTGCACATAGCAGGTTGATGGTTGATTCTGCCTGTGTTTATCTCACACACCAGTGAAACCATTGGGTGGAGTGTTAGAATCAGAATCTGAACAGCGCCTAACACCGTCATGACAGTCGGCGAAGTTTATGTAAAACTGTCACATTGCTGTAAAGATTTAAAGACCCATCACCGCTTCAAGTAAAGAAACAAAGACACGTCCCACTACCTGCAGAGACACAGACCCCAATAAGTGACACAGAAGGGAGGTGTGTTTTCAGACATATTGCACAATGCAGACTGATTTATAGAAGTGTGCCGCCCCCTGAAGCAGGCGAACTGCTCGGATCCAGGGTTTGCTGTGGCTCGAGGGTCCCCGGACCCGGGGCTCAGCGGATGCTCGATTAAAAGGGAAAATATTTACAAGGGATAGTTCGTGACGCCACCCGTGGTTCGCGGTGAGGGGAGTACTGCCGCTGCCGATGGGAGTACCCGAGGGAGATGGAGCGGGGCAGCCACATGGCGATCCCTCCACAGGTAGGGGAGGCCCCGGGACAGCTGGAGGTTAGGTGAAGGATAGCTTTGTGCAGGCTATGCGGGCAGGCAGGACGCAGGGAGAGCAGTGTACTCACTCAGGCTGTGAAGATGTTGGTGCAACCATTAAGCAGACTCTGACACAGAAGTAAACCAAGTCTCTGGATGCCTCTGCCACTCTGGGGACCCCGTCCGGTTGTCCGTCCCCGCTGGTATTACTTAGTGATCTGGAGCCTGCCTCCATGCACAATTGTGTAGATGTTCCTGACTCTTCGGCCTGAAGCTGTCAGGGTCCCGCTCTCTATATTGAAATAGGGGAGCTGTGCTCTCGATGGCTGACACTTGGGATTTCAGTGGGCCGCATAAACTGGAAAACCCTATCCCCCTTGTTGTGTTGGTGCCTTCGATCTCTGAGCTCTTGGGGAAAGTTCATAAAGATACTATCCTCCGCAGGTTAATTATCAGGTTGCGTGAAGATACTCCCCGATCTAAGGTCCTGTACCCCGCCGTGCTCGGAACCGGTCCAGTTTCTGGACTTTCTGGTGCCAACCATTCTCCAAAACTAAGCCAGTTCACCCTTTTCCAATACCCTGCGACCGGGTCTCTGACTCCTCTGGTCCCAGACCACCGTCTGCGACCCAACCAAGTTCACACAGGGAGCTCCAACTCCCCCAGCTCCTCACTCTCGGAGGGCTACTTCTGAACTAACTTTCTCCCTCCCACCAGCCTGCCTGACCCCTAGGTGGGTGGCCCTATTGTGGCGCCCCTGACCTGGTCAGGCACCACTGAGTACTGCACCCATGCTGGGGACAGTACAATACAGGTAATCCAGAAGGCTGACAGGGGTGTGGTACACAGGCGCATAGTAATCAGCTCTCACACATGTACCCATGAGAGGACCCCTGGGGATCCCAGGAGGGGGAAAAGCCTTGACCTTCACTGGAATAGTGGAGGGGGCCAAAAGCCTCCATCTCCTCTCAAGGGGTGTGGTAAGAGAGTCTGGTTGCTAGGTGGCGTAGGCAAGAACAGGAGAGGAGGGGCAGTGAGTCAGTTAGGGCAGAACTCCATAGGGCTCAGTGAGGAGCAGACCTGTGGGGCTGTTGCTGTCTAACAGCGCCCGCGCAGTGGCTACTGACGGGGGAGAACGGTCAACTAGGAGTGCTACCCGAAATCCATCTTCAGCTAAAGAGAGAGCACGGAGTGGGAAGTAAGGAGACTGCTAGAGAGTACCAGGCCCAAACGGGCGGCAGATCCCGAAGCGGAGATAGATCCAGCTTTCTTTTGCTAAACCTGCCGGTGTGGGGCTCTCAAAGCCCACGCCACAACACCACAAAAGCCGCAGCCACGTAGCCACAGTTAGGGCCCATAGCTCACAGGAGGCAAGAAGCTGGAGTGATCTGGCCCAGGCAACAAGCACACGGCAAACGAAGGGGAGTGAGGCTTCAGCAACTTCCCTGGGTGACCCCCATAGGGACTAAAAGTCGGGGTCACCCCAAACCAAAAAGGGCTAAGGAAGGCGAGTTAGTAGTCACCCTCACAAGTCAGCCTGAAGGACACCTGGTTCCCGCCTGGTTCATCCCAGCTACGCCCGGGTTACTCACCCTGCCACCTGAAGTGAGTAAAAACCCTGAAAGACATTCTGCCTGTGTGGAGTTATTCTGCGCCTTGTGGTTCTACGTACCTACACAGGGCCCTGGGGCTTGCCTCACTCTCAGGAGGCTATTCCAACTAACTGCACTCACCATCAGCCCCAGGCGTCCCTCAACCTGCAGTGGCGGTCCCCACTGACCGCAATTCTGAGAGTGGCGTCACGACAAGAAGAAGATCTCCTACCTGTGACCAGATCCAGCTACGTGGAGTCCCTGAAGGTAATGCACCGACACTGCACTTGTGGGGCTTCACATCTGGCGTCACGAACAGGATAAGGACTAGACCTGTTCAGACAGGTGACCATGTGCCTGGGCGGTCCGCTTGGAAAATTGGAAGCGCCGCCATATTGCCACCATGAAAAGCGCGCTGAAAAACAACAGCAGCCCGCGCTGGAAGAAGTTACCGCCCACGAAGAGGTGTGGCTACCCAGAGATCCCCTGCAGAGTTCTGACCTCGCTTGTGAAGAGAGCGGAAGCGTCCAGAGACGGCGGAGCAGGAGAGAAGCCAGCAGCTTGCTAGAGAAAATGGCGTCTGAGTGCAGAGACCCAGAGCCAGGCTCCGCTGCCTGGTGGTGTCGGGAGCTCGCCGAGTTCTGCGATCAACTGGAAGCCAGGGTCGGAAGGCTGATCAGAGAGGGACGCGAGGAGTTTCTATGGATGACCGCGGCGGTTCGGGCCTACGAGGAGAGAGCCGCGCACCGAGTGCCAGACCGGGCGGTAACGACTCAGACCCCGATGCTGCTACCGATGGGTGAGTCCAGTGTTGCCCCTGCCGGCCCGGATGCCCCGACCCCTGCTGCCACGCCCGCGGTCCCTGAAGAGGCGCCCGGTGTGGCGACGCTGAGCCAGGCCGCAGCCATGCCAGGTGCGGCCCGCCAAGCCCAGCCCGCCGCAGCGATGCCCAGCTCGGCCCGCAAAGAACCGGCTGCCACCGCGACCCTCATCCGCGCCGCAGGCGTAACGCTGACCCAGGCCGCCGCCCTGCTAGGCCCGGCCCGCCAAGACCCCACCGCCGCAGCAACGCTCGTCCGCGCCGCAAGTGAGGTGCTGAACCAGGCCGCAGCCCCGCCAGGTGCGGCCCGCCAAGCCCAGACTGCTGCAGCGACGTCCAGCCCAGCCTGCACAGAGCCCCCTGCAACAGCGACGCTGATCCAGGCCGCCGCCCTGCCAGGCGCGGCCCGCCAAGACCAGGCCGCCGCCATGCCGGGCGCGGCCCGCCAAGGAAAGATTGCATCACCATTTTCCCCGGCCTGCAAGGCCAGAGCAGACACCGCTCCCCAGTCCAAAGAGGTCCCTGCTAGGAAGCCCACGCTGGGGGAGGACCCCGCGTACTGGCAGCTGAAGGCTGACCTGGAGGCCAAGTTCCCACAGGAGATGGTGGACAGATACATGCTCCCTCCGCACACCCCTAAGGCAACCCCTGCAGCGACCACGCCGAAGAGTCCACCGCCTGGGCCAGCTGAGGAACACTCATCCCCAGCGCTGCCACAACCAGAGTGCAGCGAAGAACTAAGGGGGAGAGGAGGCCAGGAAGCTGAGGAGCTGACTCAGGAGCCACCAGCAGTGGATCCATACTCAGAGCCGGAGATGTTGCCCTATTCCCGTTGGGATGAGGAAGACCTGACACCGTCCGCTGACGAAGATCTGCCTAAAAGTCTCACCTGGGAGCTTGCAAGCTGTACCACGCAGAGTTCAGGCCGCAGGACAAGGCGTCGCAACAGAACAACGCTGTCCCCTGCACCGCCATCCCCAGAGCAGAGGGAAGTCACGGCCAGAGACCTACAAGAAAAAAGGTTCCTGAGAAGAGCCAAAGCACAGGCCAGAGGACCCCTTTGTAGAGGAGTTGTGGAAGACTTTAACTTGAAAAGCGGATACGGCTTTATTGTGGCACCGGGTATGAAAGAGGGCATTTTCGTTAATAGGAGGGATGTGAGAGCCCACTTGCCCAGAGGACACCCTGGCAGAAACTTAAAAATGGGAGACACAGTGCAGTTCACCATGCACCAAGGAGAAAGAGGCTGGTATGCCTTAGATGTAGCACCATGTCCCAAAGAAGAAAGAAAAGACAGAGATAAAGAAACAGATGCAGCAAAGGAAACAGATGAAGATCAAGAAAGAAAAGACAAGGAACCTACAGATGAGACTACCTCAGACGACGACAAAGAGCAAGAAAGCAACAGGTGCCGCAGCCCAACAGGCCAAAGCCCTGGTATGGAGGAGTAAAGGAAAGTAAGAAGTTCAGCAGTTAGAAAGTTAAAGTTTTGAAAAGTTTGTTTTGCAACGTTTATGTGGCGCCCTAGGACCTGGTCGCCACAACGGCATTGCCCTCCTGAGGGTTAATGCTGAGCCTGGAGGTAATGGGGAAATCTACTGGCCAGTAAGTTAACATCCACCGCAGTTTCTCCCTCAGGCCAGTAGGGGGAGCTCTGAACCTGAAGTTTCAGGGAGCTTCCTTAAGCCTGACCTGGGGGAGGAGTTAGTTAGTCTGTAGGGAGCAGCAGAAGTGAACAGACACAGAGTGAGCTGTCCTGTGAATCTGGGGCCTAGAGCTGGAGCAGTTTGGCCCAGAGAAGCAGGAGTAGCTGAGAGGCAGCAGAGAGACTCGGACATCGGAGTCTGTGGTTGCCAGGGTATAAAATCCGTCCCTGGTAGCCGAATCCGAAGGGCAGGGGAGCTGCAAGCCCCTGGCCCAGACACATCCAAGGTACAGCTGCAGCATCAGGGCCCGGTGTGGACCCCAGCGGAGAAGCACCAGGGAGTGGGCCTGCGCAGCCACCTACAGAGGGAAGGGACGTGCTATTGGTCCCAGCAGCGAAGAGGGCCATTGCTGGATTCAGAGAAGCAGGGTCCTATCATCACCAAGAAAGGTACAGGAGTAGGCCTCATACTCATCTGGCCAGAAAGATCACCCCAAGTACTTCCAGGCCGACCGGATCCCCATCACCACCTGTAACGGTCTCCCAGGACTGGACTGTTCCCAGAGTAAAAGAGGAAAAGGTAAAGAGACTGTTGTTTGTGCCTGGTTCTTTCCTCGCCTGTCGGCCCTGCACCGTGTTAGTCACAAGCACCAACTGTGCCCCGGGCATTGCTCCACCTGTGGGGAGCAGTACCATCATAGCTGCCATATCATCATCCCGGAGGCCTCACACGGCAGCGGCGGCTTATTAGCCGCATACCACAGGTGGCGTCACGAACACAACCATTAACAAGCAAGCCACATATTCTACTGACACCCACCAGGGCCACGGAGCCGGGCCCAGCCACCACTGACTACCACCGGACTAGTCCAGCCCGGCACCGGGTGTCCCATAGCCCTGGGGTGGGCGAGTCATTTACGTTTAAGCATGTGCCCACAAAAACTATTGTGAGAAAACCATAAACCTTAAGGCTATGAACTGGCTATAGCCACAAACTCTCGCAGTGTAAATAGTTACACCAGAGGGCACCACCACCACCAGAGTCAGCCTGTTTAGGGGCTTGGCTCCTCTGCAACCAGGAGGAGCCCGTCCGTATATAGGGCCTTGGCTCACCTGCGACCAGAGAGCATGCCTGTTTATGGGGCCTGGCTCTCCACCACAAAGAGGGTACCTGGTCAGCACCAACTGTGGAGGCCGCCTCTGCATCCTGCCAGAAGAGGCTGAGGGCGCGGATCCACCAAGCCAGGTATACCCTGAAACCACCAGCCCATGAAAGCCGCCTCTACATCCTGCCAGAAGTGGCTGAAGCCGCGGCCAACGTGAAAGGGTTTTGGGTGGGTTAACGGACTTGTGGGTGGAGGGTGGTGATGTATGGTACCTGGTGCTTTTAAAAAAAATGTTTTACATGTTTTAATGTTTTATGCATTTTTAAAATGTTGTCTTGCAGCCCGAGGACGTGCTGGTGATAACTAAGGGGGAATGTGGCGCCCCTGACCTGGTCAGGCACCACTGAGTACTGCACCCATGCTGGGGACAGTACAATACAGGTAATCCAGAAGGCTGACAGGGGTGTGGTACACAGGCGCATAGTAATCAGCTCTCACACATGTACCCATGAGAGGACCCCTGGGGATCCCAGGAGGGGGAAAAGCCTTGACCTTCACTGGAATAGTGGAGGGGGCCAAAAGCCTCCATCTCCTCTCAAGGGGTGTGGTAAGAGAGTCTGGTTGCTAGGTGGCGTAGGCAAGAACAGGAGAGGAGGGGCAGTGAGTCAGTTAGGGCAGAACTCCATAGGGCTCAGTGAGGAGCAGACCTGTGGGGCTGTTGCTGTCTAACAGCGCCCGCGCAGTGGCTACTGACGGGGGAGAACGGTCAACTAGGAGTGCTACCCGAAATCCATCTTCAGCTAAAGAGAGAGCACGGAGTGGGAAGTAAGGAGACTGCTAGAGAGTACCAGGCCCAAACGGGCGGCAGATCCCGAAGCGGAGATAGATCCAGCTTTCTTTTGCTAAACCTGCCGGTGTGGGGCTCTCAAAGCCCACGCCACAACACCACAAAAGCCGCAGCCACGTAGCCACAGTTAGGGCCCATAGCTCACAGGAGGCAAGAAGCTGGAGTGATCTGGCCCAGGCAACAAGCACACGGCAAACGAAGGGGAGTGAGGCTTCAGCAACTTCCCTGGGTGACCCCCATAGGGACTAAAAGTCGGGGTCACCCCAAACCAAAAAGGGCTAAGGAAGGCGAGTTAGTAGTCACCCTCACAAGTCAGCCTGAAGGACACCTGGTTCCCGCCTGGTTCATCCCAGCTACGCCCGGGTTACTCACCCTGCCACCTGAAGTGAGTAAAAACCCTGAAAGACATTCTGCCTGTGTGGAGTTATTCTGCGCCTTGTGGTTCTACGTACCTACACAGGGCCCTGGGGCTTGCCTCACTCTCAGGAGGCTATTCCAACTAACTGCACTCACCATCAGCCCCAGGCGTCCCTCAACCTGCAGTGGCGGTCCCCACTGACCGCAATTCTGAGAGTGGCGTCACGACAAGAAGAAGATCTCCTACCTGTGACCAGATCCAGCTACGTGGAGTCCCTGAAGGTAATGCACCGACACTGCACTTGTGGGGCTTCACACTATTCCAGCTAGACCACCCACTGGTGTGCCTGACAGGGTGTGGTGTGAGGTGTTGTTAGGATTTGAGTGCTGATGGAAGCAATACCAGTGTGTAGGATCCCAGAACCACGGAGGGCGAGTTCTGCACCATGAGAGACAGGGGTGCAGTTCCTTGTGACACCCTGATAGAGCCCGGGGCGTCACAGAAGAACAAAACCCTACAAACAAAGGATGTGAAACATTATTCTTGCTGCGTCTTCTGTTTCTTGAAGACTATTGGGTATTACTGGCTCCAGACCTGTATTATAACAGGCAGGATGGTAGAAGCCGCTCTCCGCCCCGGGCCCGGCGTTTTCCATCCTAATTGACCCTTTACATGTTTATTTTTGGTTCCTGCTCTCGGTAAGGAGAACACAGGTTCTCGCCTGCTCCATCTTTCCCATCAGCTCTTTCCGGCTCCCTGGGGACGGGGGTTTACGCTTCACCCCTGATTACTATTCACCTCACAGGCCGGCCGCTCAATTTATTCTGTGTACAGATCGGCATAAGGCAGCCGTGTGGAGCACTCTCCCCGAACTGTCATCTCCCCCGTCCCAGCCCTGATTGTTAGTGACGCTCCATTAAGAGGAGACTTCTTAACATGCACAGGGGATGCCGCGCCAATTTGCACTAATTTATCAAACCCATTCAGTAGAGTATACAATTTATTATAGAAACACTCCTCTGCCACCGACTACATACAATCCCCGCTTCTTAATTTCTACATTACTGATCCCGAGAGACAGAAAATGAGTTTCGCACCAAGATCTGCACCTGTTCATATCACTGCATTACACAGCACCACTTCTATGCTCTAAAAAAGTGCATTATTCATACAGTGGATATTCATTAATGTAATTGTATTATAGCAGTTATATTCTTGTACATAGGGGGCAGTATTATAGTAGTTATATTCTTGTACATAGGGGGCAGTATTATAGTAGTTATATTCTTGTATATAGGGGGCAGTATTATAGTAGTTATATTCTTGCACATAGAAGCAGTATTATAGCAGTTATATTCTTGTACATAGGGGGAGTATTATAGTAGTTATATTCTTGTACATAGGGGCAGTATTATAGTAGTTATATTCTTGTATATAGGGGCAGTATTATAGTAGTTATATTCTTGTACATAGGAGCAGTATTATAGTAGTTATATTCTTGTACATAGGGGCAGTATTATAGTAGTTATATTCTTGTACATAGGGGCAGTATTATAGTAGTTATATTCTTGTACATAGGGGCAGTATTATAGTAGTTATATTCTTCTACATAGGAGCAGTATTATAGTAGTTATATTCTTGTACATAGGAGCAGTATTATAGTAGTTATATTC
The DNA here is from genome assembly GCF_048569485.1 of Anomaloglossus baeobatrachus. Taxonomy (NCBI): domain Eukaryota; kingdom Metazoa; phylum Chordata; class Amphibia; order Anura; family Aromobatidae; genus Anomaloglossus; species Anomaloglossus baeobatrachus. The sequence goes on from NC_134359.1 coordinate 21,704,953, forward strand.
TTCTACATAGGAGCAGTATTATAGTAGTTATATTCTTGTACATAGGAGCAGTATTATAGTAGTTATATTCTTGTACATAGGGGCAGCATTATAGTAGTTCTATTCCTGTACATAGGGGCAGTATTATAGTAGTAATATTCTTGTAGTAGTTATATTTCTGTGCATAGGGACAGTATTATAGCAGTTATATTCCTGTACATAGAGGCAGTATTATAGTACTTATACTCTTGTACATAGGGGCAGTATTATAGTAGTTATATTCCTGTGCATAGGGACAGTATTATAGTAGTAATATTCCTTGTAGTAGTTATATTCCTGTGCATAGGGACAGTATTATAGCAGTAATATTCCTGTACGCAAGAGCAGTATTATAGTAGTTATATTCTTGTACATAGGGGCAGTATTATAGTAGTTATATTCTTGCACATAGGGGCAGTATTATAGTAGTTATATTCTTGCACATAGGGGCAGTATTATAGTAGTTATATTCTTGCACATAGGGGCAATATTATAGTAGTTATATTCTTGTACATAGGGGCAGTATTATAGTAGTTATATTCTTGTACATCGGAGCAGTATTATAGTAGTTATATTCTTGTACAGCGGAGCAGTATTATAGTAGTTATATTCTTGTACATAGGGGCAGTATTTTAGTAGTTATATTCTTGTATATAGGAGCAGTATTATAGTAGTTATATTCTTGTACATAGGGGCAGTATTATAGTAGTTATATTCTTATACATAGGGGCAGTATTATAGTAGTTATATTCTTGAACATGAGAGCAGTATTGTAGTAGTTATATTCTTGTACATAAAGGGCAGTATTATAATACTGTAGCCATTACATTTTCCCACACTACCCCTGAAAGCAAAATAAGGTATGACATGCATTGTAATAGAATCATAGGGCTAATGTGGTCTTTCAGATCTTAGAGCTCTAGCTGTCACGCTAGCTATGGGGGAGTACCAAGCAAACGGCGAAAGGGAATTGAAACCATGCATCTAAGAAAGTGGGAGATGGTGACCCCTAACTAAACCTACCTCTGGCCCCTGGGGTCCCTCACCACCTTACATGGGTTCAGCACCTATGCGCCGAGCTGGATACCTGACCCTAGGATGACTCTAGAGCTGGGCCCTAGATAGGGAATGGATGGGATGAGGTCTTCATCAACCCCACTAAACGCTAAGGAAGACACAGGGGGAAAGGGCATGAATTTATCTCCGGATGCCTCAGGAAAAAGTTCAGCAAAGAGCAGCAATGATCCTACAGATGAGTGCAAGCCACCTGCTTGCACCCAGAGCTTGTAAAGGAACTGAATATCACCAGCACAAGCCCAGGGAAAATTAGAGTATTTAAACCCAAGGGGAAATACAGATGATTAGCAACTAAAGGGAAGTGGAGCTCCACAGGGTCCTAAAGGGAAAAGGATGAAAATCCATAAGAGGAGATACCTAGTACACTGAATGCTAAAAGCAGGAATAATAGAAAGTCAGGCAGTATTTTGCACAGTCAAACGCTGTGACCTATTGATGGACACTACAAGACTGTCTGTCACCCTTTACACACCGTGATACCAGAGTGGTCTTCCAGGTCTTAAAGCTCCAGTGTGGTCCTCCTGATCTTAGCATTCCAGCGTGGTCCTCTAGATCTTAGATCTCCAGCATGATCCTCCAAATCTTAGCACTCTAGCGTGGTCCTTCAGATCTTCAAGCTCCAGCGTGGTCTTCCAGATCTTCGAGCTCCAGCGAGGTCCTCCAGATCCTAGAGCTCCAGCGTGGTCCTCCAGATCTTAGCACTTCAGCATGGTCCTCCAGATCTTAGCACTGTAGCGTAGTCCTTCAGATCTTCAAGCTCCAGCGTGGTCTTCCAGATCTTAGAGCTCCAGCATGTTCTTACAGATCTTAGAGCTCCAGCAAGGCCCTCCAGATCTTAGCACTCCAGCGTGGTCCTCCAGATCTTAGAGCTCCAGCATGGTCCTCCAGATCTTAGAGCTCCAGCATGGTCCTCCAGATCTTAGAGCTCCAGCGTGGTCTTCCAGATCTTAGAGCTCCAGCGTGGTCCTCCAGATCTTAGAGCTCCAGCGTGGTCGTCCAGATCTTAGAGCTCCAGCGTGGTCCTCTAGATCTTAGAGCTCCAGCATGGCCCTCCAGATCTTAGCGCTCCAGCATGGCCCTCCAGATCTTAGAGCTCCAGCGTGGTCCGCCAGATCTTAGAGCTCCAGCATGGCCCTCCAGATCTTAGAGCTCCAGCATGGTCCTCCAGATCTTAGAGCTCCAGCATGGTCTTCCAGATCTTAGAGCTCCAGCATGGTCTTCCAGATCTTAGAGCTCCAGCATGGCCCTCCAGATCTTAGAGCTCCAGCATGGTCCTCCAGATCTTAGAGCTCCAGCGTGGTCCTCCAGATCTTAGAGCTCCAGCGTGGTCCTCCAGATCTTAGAGCTCCAGCATGGCCCTCCAGATCTTAGAGCTCCAGCATGGTCCTCCAGATCTTAGAGCTCCAGCGTGGTCCTCCAGATCTTAGAGCTCCAGCGTGGTCCTCCAGATCTTAGAGCTCCAGCGTGGTCCTCCAGATCTTAGAGCTCCAGCATGGCCCTCCAGATCTTAGAGCTCCAGCATGGTCCTCCAGATCTTAGAGCTCCAGCGTGGTCCTCCAGATCTTAGAGCTCCAGCGTGGTCCTCCAGATCTTAGAGCTCCAGCATGGCCCTCCAGATCTTAGAGCTCCAGCATGGTCCTCCAGATCTTAGAGCTCCAGCGTGGTCCTCCAGATCTTAGAGCTCCAGCATGGTCTTCCAGATCTTAGAGCTCCAGCATGGTCTTCCAGATCTTAGAGCTCCAGCATGGCCCTCCAGATCTTAGAGCTCCAGCATGGTTCTCCAGATCTTAAAGCTATGCTGGATCTGGGACCACTTCCTTGGATTCTTAACTATGTTTCTCGCTTCCCCCCAGAACATCTAATTATTTAGACCCATGACTTGGTGTTCATCTTGGTCCACAGCTGGGTAAATTGCCCACATTATAAATGGCTTCTTTAGAGATCTGTCCTCATGTAATGTGAGCAGACATAATTCACCCGTAATGAGAAACAACAACAGATCCTTGATAAAATATCACGCCGTCATCAATCCTGAAGCGACAGCCGGGCTGTGAGATCATCTCTCCGTAAGTCATTATTAATGGCTGCCAGTTTTTACAGGGATTCATTGTAACGCCCACCTGGCATTTCATTCTCTCTCCAGTTTGGCACAGTCAGCGGAAGGCACGCTGGCACGGTCTCATCCCTGGCAATGTGATCCGGGCATTTAATTTCCTCTCCGAGAATTACAGAACATATTGCTTGCCAATAAAAGATGGCGGACACGGGCGGCTACGGGCGCACGATCACGAGACGTGTACAAGGGCGCTATAGAACCAATTATTAGGTTAATTTAATCATCCAGACTTAGAATTATCCTGACCGGGTGGTTAATTTATAGAGAGAGTTGTTTAGCGAGGCTGCGGAGATGGTGGGATCATATATACAGTGTAATACAGGCGGAGAGGGGGCGTATGATAAAGCCATTATAATCACTAAACATTTCCTGCCGCAATCTGTTATTGAAAATTAGGCCGAAAATTTAACTTAATTGCCTTATTTTCAATTATATTACAGCGGAATTACTGTTTGTATTGTCAGTGTATGACGCCATGTGGCCGTTAACCATTTGTATGATGCAATGAAATCTGACTCCAGCGGCTCCAGGAGTCTTTAAAGGGGTTGTCTAGAATGAAAAAAACAACGCTACATACAGTCATGGCCAAAAGTTTTGAGAATGACACCAGAATGCTATTTTCGCATGATCTGTTGCCCTCTGGTTTTTAATTGTGTTTGTCTGATGTTTACATCACATACAGAAATATAATTGCAATCATATTATGAGACCAAAAGGTTCTATTGACAGAATGAGTTAATGCAGCAAGTGAATATTTGCAGTGTTGACCCTTCTTCTTCAGGACCTCTGCAATTCTCCCGGGCAGCTGTCAATCATCTTCTGGAGCAAATCCTGACTGATCGCTGTCCATTCTTGCATAAGCAATGCTTGCATTTTGCCAGAATGTGTTGGTTTTTGTTTGTCCACCCGTCTCTTGATGATTGCCCACAAGTTCTCAATGGGATTAAGATCTGGGGAGTTTCCAGGCCATGGAACCAAAATCTCTATGTTTTGTTCCATGAGCCATTTAGTGATCACCTTTGCTTTATGGCAAGGTGCTCCATCATGCTGGAAAAGGCATTGTTGGGCGCCAAACTGCTCTTGGACAGTTGGGAGAAGTTGCTCTTGGAGGACATTCTGGTACCATTCTTTATTCATGGCTGTGTTTTTAGGCAAGACTGTGAGTGGTGCGATTCCCTTGGCTGAGAAGCAACCCCGCACATGAATGGTTTCAGGATGCTTAACAGTTGGCATGAGACAAGACTGGTGGCAGCGCTCACCTCTTCTTCTCCTAATAAGCTGTTTTCCAGATGTCCCAAACAATCGAAAAGGGGATTCATCTGAGAAATGACTTTCCCCCAGTCCTCAGCAGTCCACTCCCTGTACCTTTTGCAGAATATCAGTCGGTCCCTGATGTTTTTTCTGGAGAGAAGTGGCTTCTTTGCTGCCCTCCTTGAAACCAGGCCTTGCTCCAGCAGTCTCCGCCTCACAGTGCGTGCAGAAGCCTCACACCAGCCTGCTGCCATTGCTGAGCTAGCTCGCCACTGCTGGTAGTCCCATCCAGCAGCTGAAACAGTTTAGATACGGTCCTGGCGTTTGCTGGTCCTTCTTGGGCGCCCTGGAGCCTTTTTGGCAACAACGGAAGCTCTCTCCTTGAAGATCTTGATGATGCGATAGATTGTTGACTGAGGTGCAATCTTTGTAGCTGCGATACTCTTCCCTGTTAGGCCATTTTTGTGCAGAGCAATGATGGCTGCACGTGTTTCTTTAGAGATAACCAGGGTTAACTGAAGAGAAACAATGATACCAAGCACCAGCCTCCTTTTAAAGTGTCCAGTGGTGTCATTCTTACTTAATCATGACTGATTGATCGCCAGCCCTGTCCTCATCAACACCCACACCTGTGTTAATGGAACAATCACTAAAACAATGTTAGCTGCTCCTTTTAAGGCAGGAATGCAATGATGTTGAAATGTGTTTTGGGGGTTGAAGTTCATTTTCTTAGCCAATATTGACTTTGCAAGTAATTGCTGTTAAGCTGATCACTCTTTATGACATTCTGGAGTATATGCAAATTACCATTAGAGAAACTTAAGCAGTAGACTTTGTAAAAATTAATATTTGTAGCATTCTCAAAACTTTTGGCCACGACTGTATATCTATGGGTTGTGTATGTAACTGCAAGTCAGTTATATTATGAATCAGGCTGCGCTGCAATACCACACACTACCAGTGGATAAGGGTGGCGCTGTAAGTGCTGACATGAATTTCCATCATAGACAGTGGTAGCACAGGTTCCCCAATCATCAATACTGTCAGCAATGATGCCAACAAACATAGTGCCACAAGTCTGCCCCCAGATAGACAAGGAGAGTAAAAAATCCGACTATTAACACTAAATTAACAAGAAGCATTGCACAACAGTACTGAGCAGTGTAACTGTGAATCCAGCACTACGGTGATATAAAACACTTACTAGAAAGCAGCATGGATGACATTATATAGAAGTACTGAACACTGTTGTTGGGTGTCAAACTTTAAGTGAAGTAAACACTTACTAGTAAGCAACAGTACCTGTGTCCCCCTGCTTCTTTCTCAGACAAGGGTAACTCAATGTAGCCATATATGTTAGCTAAATATATATATATATATATATATATATATATATATATATATATATATATATATATATATATATACACACTACAGTTCAAAAGTTAAGGGTCACTTAGATATTTCTTTATTTTTGAAAGAAAAGCACATTTTTTTTCAATGAAGCTAACATTAAATTAAACAGAAATCCCCTCTATACATGGTTAATGTGGTAAATGACTATTCTAGGTGCAAACGTCTGGTTTTGAATGCAGTATCTACATAGGTGTGTAGAGGCCCATTTCCAACAACCACCACTCCAGTGTTCTAATGGTAAACTGTGTTTGCTAATTGTGTTAGAAGGCTAATGGATGTTTAGAAATCCCTTGTGCAAGTATGTTAGCACAGCTGAAAACAGTTTTGCTGATTAGAGAAGCTATAAAACTGACCTTCCTTTGAGCTAGTTGAGAATCTGGAGCATTACATTTGTCGGTTCCATTAAACTCTCAAAATGGCCAGAAAAAGAGAACTTTCATGTGAAACTCGACAGTCTATTCTTGTTCTTAGAAACGAAGGATATTCCATGCGAGAAATTGTCAAGAAACTGAAGATTTCCTACAACGGTGGGTACTACTCCCTTCAGAGGAGAGCACAAACAGGCTGTAACCAGAGTAGAAAGAGAAGTGGGAGACCGCGCTGCACAACTGAGCAACAAGACAAGAACATTACAGTCTCTAGTGTGAGAAATCGACGCCTCACAGGTTCTCAACTGGCAGCTTCATTACATAGTACCCGCAAAACGCCAGTGTCACCGTCTACAGTGAAGAGACGACTCCGGGATGCTGGCCTTCAGGGCAGAGTGGCAAAGAAAAAGCCATATCTGAGACTGGCTAATAAAAGGAAAAGATTAATATGGGAAAAAGAACACAGACATTGGACAAAGGAAGACTGGGAAAAAGTGTTATGGACAGACGAATCGAAGTTTGAGGTGTTTGGATCACACAGAAGAACATTTGTGAGACGCAGAACAACTGAAAAAATGCTGGAAGACTGCCTGACGCCATCTGTCAAGCATGGTGGAGGTAATGTGATGGTCTGGGGTTGCTTTGGTGCTGGTAACGTGAGAGATCTGTACAAGGTAATAGGGATTTTGAATAAGGAAGGCTATCACTACATTTTGCAACGCCATACCCTGTGGACAGCGCTTGATTGGAGCCAATTTCATCCTACAACAGGACAATGACCAAAAGAACACCTCCAAATTATGCATGAACTATTTAGGGAAGAAGCAGCAGCTGGTATTATCTGTAATGGAGTGGCCGCCCAGTCACCAGATCTCAACCCTATAGAGCTGTTGTGGGAGCAGCAAAAAGTGACCATCAAGCCAATCCAACTTGTGGAGGGGGGAAGCATGGGGGGAAATATCTCCATATTATCTCCGCAAATTAACAGCTAGAATGCCAAAGCTCTGCAAAGCTGGAATTGCTGCAAAGGAGCGATCTGTGCCGAAAGCAAAGTGTGAAGAGAAAATTATTATTTCATGTAAAAATCATTATTTCTGACCTCGTCACTGTCTGGACGATATTCTCTATTCATTATGCAACTCATTTATAAATAAAAGTAGGACTTTTCATGGAAAAGACAAAATTGTCCGAGTGACCCCAAACTTTTGCATTTTAGTATATATATGATAGCTTCATGCAGCCATAAAATCAATTGTAAAATTTTAGCAGCCTGTATCTGCCACTATGTGGAGCTCGTTATGTACATATTTACACGGGACAGACCGTCAGTTGTCTGAAATCAGATTACAGCTGCTTATTAAAGTCTATGGAAATGAGAGAATTGACAAAAACTAGAATGAGAGAAAAAAGCTGAGAGACAAAGATAATGCTGCTTTCTAGTAAGAGTTTGGTCTCATCTCAGCGCTAGATTCACCACTACACTGCTCAGTACTGAGGTATAATGTCATCCATGCTGCTTGTTTCTAGTATGTGTTTTATCTCAGCCCTGTGCTGGATTCACAACCACACTGCTCAGTACTCATGTATAATATCATCCATGATCATTCTTTTAGGGAAGTGTTATATTTCGGCTTAGTTCTGGGTTCCAACCACACTGCTCAGTACTCATGTATAATATCAATATCATCCATGCTCATTCTTTAGGGAAGTTTATATTTCAGCCCAGTGCTGGATTCACAAACACACTGCTCAGTACTCATGTATAATATCAATAATATCATCCATGCTCATTCTTTTAGGGAAGTATTATATTTCAGCTTAGTGCTGGGTTCACACCCACTCTGCTCAGTACTCATGTATAATATCATCCATGTTCATTCTTTAGGTAAGTTTATATTTCAGCCCAGTGCTGGATTCACAACCACACTGCTCAGTACTCATGTATAATATCAATAATATCATCCATGCTCATTCTTTAAGGAAGTTTATATTTCAGCCCAGTGCTGGATTCACAACCACACTGCTCAGTACTCATGTGTAATATCAATAATATCATCCATGCTCATTCTTTAGGGAAGTTTATATTTCAGCCCAGTGCTGGATTCACAACCACTCTGCTCAGTACTCATGTATAATATCAATAATATCATCCATGCTCATTCTTTAGGGAAGTTTATATTTCAGCCCAGTGCTGGATTCACAACCACTCTGCTCAGTACTCATGTATAATATCAATAATATCATCCATGCTCATTCTTTAGGGAAGTTTATATTTCAGCCCAGTGCTGGATTCACAACCACTCTGCTCAGTACTCATGTATAATATCAATAATATCATCCATGCTCATTCTTTAGGGAAATTTATATTTCAGCCCAGTGCTGGATTCACAACCACACTGCTCAGTACTCATGTATAATATCAATAATATCATCCATGCTCATTCTTTAGGGAAGTTTATATTTCAGCCCAGTGCTGGATTCACAACCACACTGCTCAGTACTCATGTATAATATCATCCATGCTCATTCTTTTAGGGAAGTGTTATATTTCGGCTTAGTTCTGGGTTCCAACCACACTGCTCAGTACTCATGTATAATATCAATATCATCCATGCTCATTCTTTAGGGAAGTTTATATTTCAGCCCAGTGCTGGATTCACAACCACACTGCTCAGTACTCATGTATAATATCAATAATATCATCCATGCTCATTCTTTTGGGAAGTTTATATTTCAGCCCAGTGATGGATTCACACCCACTCTGCTCAGTACTCATGTATAATATCAATAATATCATCCATGCTCATTCTTTTAGGGAAGTATTATATTTCAGCTTAGTGCTGGGTTCACACCCACTCTGCTCAGTACTCATGTATAATATCAATATCATCCATGTTCATTCTTTAGGTAAGTTTATATTTCAGCCCAGTGCTGGATTCACAACCACACTGCTCAGTACTCATGTATAATATCAATAATATCATCCATGCTCATTCTTTAGGGAAGTTTATATTTCAGCCCAGTGCTGGATTCACAACCACACTGCTCAGTACTCATGTGTAATATCAATAATATCATCCATGCTCATTCTTTAGGGTAGTTTATATTTCAGCCCAGTGCTGGATTCACAACCACTCTGCTCAGTACTCATGTATAATATCAATAATATCATCCATGCTCATTCTTTAGGGAAGTTTATATTTCAGCCCAGTGCTGGATTCACAACCACACTGCTCAGTACTCATGTATAATATCAATAATATCATCCATGCTCATTCTTTAGGGAAGTTTATATTTCAGCCCAGTGCTGGATTCACAACCACTCTGCTCAGTACTCATGTATAATATCAATAATATCATCCATGCTCATTCTTTAGGGAAATTTATATTTCAGCCCAGTGCTGGATTCACAACCACACTGCTCAGTACTCATGTATAATATCAATAATATCATCCATGCTCATTCTTTAGGGAAGTTTATATTTCAGCCCAGTGCTGGATTCACAACCACACTGCTCAGTACTCATGTATAATATCAATAATATCATCCATGCTCATTCTTTAGGGAAGTGTTATATTTCAGCCCAGTGCTGGATTCACAACCACACTGCTCAGTACTCATGTATAATATCAATAATATCATCCATGCTCATTCTTTAGGGAAGTGTTATATTTCAGCCCAGTGCTGGATTCACAACCACACTGCTCAGTACTCATGTATAATATCAATAATATCATCCATGCTCATTCTTTAGGGAAGTGTTATATTTCAGCCCAGTGCTGGATTCACAACCACACTGCTCAGTACTCATGTATAATATCATCCATGATCATTCTTTTAGGGAAGTGTTATATTTCGGCTTAGTTCTGGGTTCCAACCACACTGCTCAGTACTCATGTATAATATCAATATCATCCATGCTCATTCTTTAGGGAAGTTTATATTTCATCCCAGTGCTGGATTCACAAACACACTGCTCAGTACTCATGTATAATATCAATAATATCATCCATGCTCATTCTTTAGGGAAGTTTATATTTCAGCCCAGTGATGGATTCACAACCACTCTGCTCAGTACTCATGTATAATATCAATAATATCATCCATGCTCATTCTTTTAGGGAAGTATTATATTTCAGCTTAGTGCTGGGTTCACACCCACTCTGCTCAGTACTCATGTATAATATCATCCATGTTCATTCTTTAGGTAAGTTTATATTTCAGCCCAGTGCTGGATTCACAACCACACTGCTCAGTACTCATGTATAATATCAATATTATCATCCATGCTCATTCTTTAGGGAAGTTTATATTTCAGCCCAGTGCTGGATTCACAACCACACTGCTCAGTACTCATGTGTAATATCAATAATATCATCCATGCTCATTCTTTAGGGAAGTTTATATTTCAGCCCAGTGCTGGATTCACAACCACTCTGCTCAGTACTCATGTATAATATCAATAATATCATCCATGCTCATTCTTTAGGGAAATTTATATTTCAGCCCAGTGCTGGATTCACAACCACACTGCTCAGTACTCATGTATAATATCAATAATATCATCCATGCTCATTCTTTAGGGAAGTTTATATTTCAGCCCAGTGCTGGATTCACAACCACTCTGCTCAGTACTCATGTATAATATCAATAATATCATCCATGCTCATTCTTTAGGGAAGTTTATATTTCAGCCCAGTGCTGGATTCACAACCACTCTGCTCAGTACTCATGTATAATATCAATAATATCATCCATGCTCATTCTTTAGGGAAATTTATATTTCAGCCCAGTGCTGGATTCACAACCACACTGCTCAGTACTCATGTATAATATCAATAATATCATCCATGCTCATTCTTTAGGGAAGTTTATATTTCAGCCCAGTGCTGGATTCACAACCACACTGCTCAGTACTCATGTATAATATCATCCATGCTCATTCTTTTAGGGAAGTGTTATATTTCGGCCCAGTTCTGGGTTCCAACCACACTGCTCAGTACTCATGTATAATATCAATATCATCCATGCTCATTCTTTAGGGAAGTTTATATTTCAGCCCAGTGCTGGATTCACAACCACACTGCTCAGTACTCATGTATAATATCAATAATATCATCCATGCTCATTCTTTAGGGAAGTTTATATTTCAGCCCAGTGCTGGATTCACAACCACTCTGCTCAGTACTCATGTATAATATCAATAATATCATCCATGCTCATTCTTTTAGGGAAGTATTATATTTCAGCTTAGTGCTGGGTTCACACCCACTCTGCTCAGTACTCATGTATAATATCAATAATATCATCCATGCTCATTCTTTTAGGGAAGTATTATATTTCAGCTTAGTGCTGGGTTCACACCCACTCTGCTCAGTACTCATGTATAATATCATCCATGTTCATTCTTTAGGTAAGTTTATATTTCAGCCCAGTGCTGGATTCACAACCACACTGCTCAGTACTCATGTATAATATCAATAATATCATCCATGCTCATTCTTTAGGGAAGTTTATATTTCAGCCCAGTGCTGGATTCACAACCACACTGCTCAGTACTCATGTGTAATATCAATAATATCATCCATGCTCATTCTTTAGGGTAGTTTATATTTCAGCCCAGTGCTGGATTCACAACCACTCTGATCAGTACTTATGTATAATATCAATAATATCATCCATGCTCATTCTTTAGGGAAGTTTATATTTCAGCCCAGTGCTGGATTCACAACCACACTGCTCAGTACTCATGTATAATATCAATAATATCATCCATGCTCATTCTTTAGGGAAGTTTATATTTCAGCCCAGTGCTGGATTCACAACCACTCTGCTCAGTACTCATGTATAATATCAATAATATCATCCATGCTCATTCTTTAGGGAAATTTATATTTCAGCCCAGTGCTGGATTCACAACCACACTGCTCAGTACTCATGTATAATATCAATAATATCATCCATGCTCATTCTTTAGGGAAGTTTATATTTCAGCCCAGTGCTGGATTCACAACCACACTGCTCAGTACTCATGTATAATATCAATAATATCATCCATGCTCATTCTTTAGGGAAGTGTTATATTTCAGCCCAGTGCTGGATTCACAACCACACTGCTCAGTACTCATGTATAATATCAATAATATCATCCATGCTCATTCTTTAGGGAAGTTTATATTTCAGCCCAGTGCTGGATTCACAACCACACTGCTCAGTACTCATGTATAATATCAATAATATCATCCATGCTCATTCTTTAGGGAAGTGTTATATTTCAGCCCAGTGCTGGATTCACAACCACACTGCTCAGTACTCATGTATAATATCAATAATATCATCCATGCTCATTCTTTAGGGAAGTGTTATATTTCAGCCCAGTGCTGGATTCACAACCACACTGCTCAGTACTCATGTATAATATAAATAATATCATCCATGTTCATTCTTTAGGGAAGGTTATATTTCAGCTTAGTGCTAGGTTCAAACCCACACTGCTCAGTACTCATGTATAATATCATCCATGTTCATTCTTTAGGGAAGTTTATATTTCAGCCCAGTGCTGGATTCACAACCACACTGCTCAGTACTCATGTATAATATCAATAATATCATCCATGCTCATTCTTTAGGGAAGTGTTATATTTCAGCCCAGTGCTGGATTCACAACCACTCTGCTAAGTACTCATGTATAATATCAATAATATCATCCATGCTCATTCTTTAGGGAAATTTATATTTCAGCCCAGTGCTGGATTCACAACCACTCTGCTCAGTACTCATGTATAATATCAATAATATCATCCATGCTCATTCTTTAGGGAAATTTATATTTCAGCCCAGTGCTGGGTTCACAACCACACTGCTCAGTACTCATGTATAATATCAATAATATCATCCATGCTCATTCTTTAGGGAAGTTTATATTTCAGCCCAGTGCTGGATTCACAACCACACTGCTCAGTACTCATGTATAATATCAATAATATCATCCATGCTCATTCTTTAGGGAAGTTTATATTTCAGCCCAGTGCTGGATTCACAACCACTCTGCTCAGTACTCATGTATAATATCAATAATATCATCCATGCTCATTCTTTAGGGAAGTTTATATTTCAGCCCAGTGCTGGATTCACAACCACACTGCTCAGTACCGCTGTATAATATGCTTCATGCTGCTTCTGAACATGTGCTAAATTGAGACAGGAGATCAGAAATCTATCATTTCTGTCAGTGCTGTGTATAGGAGACATCATATCACTCAGTTTCTATCCACTAGCTCAGAGACAATTGAAAATTAGAGATAGAACCTCCAGAAGAGAAAACCGGTGAAAATATAATTTACAAGTCCCACAATGGCCAGATATAGTGTTATTCCTCATGTTCCCACAGGACGGCTCAGTCTGAACAGTCACCTGAAATGACCGGTAGGGTTCAACAATTTAGAAATTTTATACATTTGTTTAAGAAGCAAATCTGAGAACATTCTGCTTTCTGAGATCACTTCATTTCCAATATGTTGCTGCGAAATATAAAATGTTGCAGTAATCTATACAAACATCCAAATCTAATGCCAAGAAATCCATAAAAACATTATATTTTTCAGACAATGTTACTTTGTTATTGACTATGACCTTGAAGAAGTCTGAGTCTCCCTGTAACACAGACCCCATTGTGCCGCATTGTAACCTCCGCATTATTGGCGCAGGGTTCGTCCATATAAACAATGATTGCTGAGTGCACCCGAGAAAGCTGCTGGCCGTGGTAAAGAGCTTTATACCCCATGGGAATAACAGGCTATATTAATACAAAGGTGTTAACTATATCCTCCCTGGCACAGGACAAGGCCAGCAAGAGCGGAGAAGTAATACCGTCTGCTCACCAGCAGGGGGCACTGCAGCTGCAATATTTTGTATTCACATTTCATAGAACTAGAAGGTGATATCTACCTAAATATCTAGAATCTATTTATCTATCCATCCAAATGTGACAATGACCAGCACATCCTAGTAAAATTATGCAAATATGAACTAGTGCACATTGGAGCCACATGGGGCAGTCGAGAACGTGGGGAGCTGTCCCAGGAGGTCAAGGGTTATGTCAACTCTATCTCTACCCTCAGGACACAGGTACAAATATTATAGTGACTTTCTTGTTTAACCCTTCAGTCTAAGTAGAGTCTGAAGATCCTGCAAGTCAGCACATGCAAAAAACAGTCCACTGGCCTAGAAGCAGGGAACAGGAATGTGATGGGAAAAACTACTGTGTGTGGCGGAAAGGGGCATCATACTGCATGTATGACTGTGTGTGAGGGACTGTGGGTAGAAACCTATGGGGGGACTTTAGGGACATCAAAATGTGTGGGGGCTGTGTGATGATCATCTTGTATGGTGTGAGCTGTGAGGGCATCATCCTGTGTGGGGGACTGTGGGGCATTCTGTGTGGCGGGCAGTTGGGGTATCATACTGTGTATGGGGTGACTGTTGCGGAATTATACTGTGTATGTGAGTGACAGTCAGTGAGGGTATCATATAATGTGTATAGACATCATAATGTGTTGGGAGCACTGTGGGGACATAATACTATGTGGGGGACTGTTGGGGCATGATACTGATTGTGAGAGCTGTTGAGGCATCATCTTGTGTGGTGTGAACTGTGAGGGCCTCATACTGTGTGGGAATGACTGTGGGGGTATGATACTGATTGTGGGGGCTGTTGAGGCATCATCTTGTGTGGTGTGAACTGTGAGGGCCTCATACTGTGTGGGAATGACTGTGAGGGTATGATACTGATTGTGGGGGCTGTTGAGGCATCATCTTGTGTGGTGTGAACTGTGAGGGCGTCATACTGTGTGGGGGACTATGGGACATACTATGTGGGGATATGTGAGGTATCATACTGTATGTGAGGGAAAGTTGGGGACTCAAACTGTGTGCATGGGGGACTGTGGGCATATCATACTGTGTGGGAGAATGTTGGGAATCATAATGTGTGGGGGGGGGGGGCTGTGAGAGCATCATACTGTATTGGGTACTGTGGGGGTATCATACTGTATGGAAGGCTGTTGGCGCATAATACAGTTTGTGGCAAGCTATAGTGGCATCATACAGTGTGGGAGGGGGACTATGGGGGCATCATACTGTGTTAGAGGGAGAGATTATGGGGGTATCATACTGAGTGGGAAGGGGACTATGGGGGCATCATACTGAGTGGGAGGGTGACTGTGGGGGTATCATACAATGTAGGAGGGACTGTGGTAGCATCATACTGTGTGGAGTGGCCGTCAGACATTACACTGTGTGGAGGTTTGGGTGTCATCATTATAGGTTTGTTGTGGGGAGAGGTGGGGGATGATACAGCATGGGGTGTGTACTTTGTGGGCAATTATACTGTGTTTGGGGAATGTCGTTTGTAAGGACATCATACTGTGAGTGGCGAGCTATGGAGGGGGCCTGTCGCTGGAGGAATGTACTATGTGAAGCACTGTGGGGGGCCATGAAAGCCGCACTGTACTGTATAAGAACACTTAAGGGCTTCACTAGGCGAAATATTTTTGTGATGGATCATATATGGGACTGGGATAGATTATTCAAATTGTCTCTCCAGGAAAGGAGACAAACTGTAGCGCAGCGCCACCTATTGGAAGTAGCGATCCTAAAATTCAAATGTGGTTTTTAACAATCCTTTGCATATGACTTAGGATTTTTGGGATAGATTAGGAAGTGACATAGCATCAAAAGATATTGCCATAGGTCTCTATGTGCCTTACGGTATATATCCCTCTTTCCTGTCTTTCAGAATTAGGAGGTACTTTACACATACCAAGGAGCATAGCAGCATGTAAACACCGAATATATGACTATGGAACTGCACTACTGCCATATAGACTATACTTACATAATTATATACTACATTATGGCCAAGGGCGTAGCGATCGTGGTCGAAAAGGCTGCAACCGCTACTGAGCCTGGGGATGGAAAGGGGGGGCGCTGGCACCAGCCCATATTTCAGCTGGATGGGGAACATATACACCAGGATGGGCCGAGTATAGGCCCTGGATGAGAAACATTACTATATAAATGGGGGAAGGGGGAACAACTCATATGTCTTTATAAGGCCCCTAAATCTGACCAATATGCAGGAGGCAGGTCCAAATTTTGCACCAAGGCCCATCAGAGTCTAATTAAGCCACTGATTACTACCATATACACTGTACTTATATACCGCATTACTGCCATATGGACTATACTTATATACCGCAATACTGCCATGTAGACTGTACTTATGTGCCCCATTACTAACTGATAGACTGTACTTATATACCGCAATACTGCCATATAGACTACACATACTGTATATACCACATTACTGCCATATAGACTGTACTTATACACCGTATTACTGCCATATGGACTATAGTTATATACCGCATTACTGCCATATAGACTGTACTTATACACCGTATTACTGTCATATGGACTATAGTTATATACCGCATTACTGCCATATATACTGCACTTATATACTGCAATACTGACATATACAGGGGTTGGACAAAATAATGGAAACACCTAACGTTTTGGCATCATAATCTTCGAACATGTTATAAACATGCAAACCGTGACATGTGTTAATGTTTTGTAGTTGATTATTTGTGTTATGTGATATGTGTATGTAAATTAACTGTTTGTTTTGCAGACTTGTAAGAACATTGATGAGAACCTGATACAATGGCAGACCTCTCGGATTTTCAAAGAGGCCAGATTGTTGGTGCTCGTACGGCAGGCGCTGGTGTAACAGAAAGTGCCCGGATGCTCGGCGTGTGAAGAAGTGCTGTCTCCAAAGTAATGACTGCGTTTGAAAGAGAAGGAAAAACGTCCGCAGCAAAGCTCAGGTCCGGCCGAAAGTCGAAGTTGACTGAGAGACCGTTGGACTCTAAAGCGAATTGTGAGAGCATCGCAAGACCACGGCTCCGAAAATCCCTGCTGAGCTCAATGAACACCTACAGAACCCAGATTCCACGAAAACTGTTCATTGGGACCTGCACAAATCTGGACTCCACGGAAGAGCTGCAATTAGAGAACCGCTGCTGTCAATGACAAATGTGTCCAAGCGTTTAGAGGGGTGTAGAAACCTCCAGAATTGGTCCTTGAGCAGTGGAAACATGGGATATTCTCAGACCAATCATCGTTTACCCTTTTTCCGACCTCCGGCCGAGTGCACGATTAGAGACAGTGGAAAGAAGCATTGCATCCAGACTGCATTCTCCCAACCGCAAAACATGGCGGAGGTTCTGTGATGATCTGGGCTGCTATTTCGTGGAGAGCCGCCGGGCCAATGATATCTCTCTGTCTATCACCCCACCCGTGCCCTCCACAGTGCTGCACCCCCCCCCTACATCTCCTCCCTCATCTCTGTCTATCACCCCACCCGTGCCCTCCGCTCTGCTAATGACCTAAAGCGGGCTTTACACGAGGCGATAGATTGTGCAATATGTCGTCGGGGTCACGGTTTTCGTGACGCACATCCGGCATACCGCACAACATCGTCTCGTGTGACACCTCCTAGCGACGCAGTAACGCTCACAAATCGTGAGTTGTGTACTCGTCGCTAGGTTTCATAAACTTGTTTAATTAAAATGGCGGAGGTTGTTCATCGTTGACGATTGTGCTAATCGATCGTACCCGCCCCCGTCATTTTTGCGTCACGGGCAATTAGTTGCCTATGGTGCACAAACTCGTTTACCCCCCGTCACACATAATTACCTTCCGGACGACCTCGCTGTGGGCGACGAACGTCCACTTCCTGGAGTGGGCAGGACGTTCGGCGTCACAATGACGTCACATGGCAGGCGGCCAATAGAAGCGGAGGGGCGGAGATAAGCGGGATGTAAACATCCCGCCCACCTCCTTCCTTCCATTAAGCCGTCGGGTGCCGCGGGAGGCAGGTAAAGCTGCTCTTCATCGTTCCCGTGGTGTCACACGGAGCAACGTGTGATGCCACGTCAACGATGAACAACCTCCGCCATTTTAATTAAACAATTTTATGAAACCTAGCGACGAGTACACGACTCATGATTTGTGAGCTAGGAGGTGTCACACGAGACGACATCGTGCGGTATGCCGGATGTGCGTCACGAAAACCGTGACCCCGATGACATATCGCACAATCTATCGTCTCGTGTAAAGCAGGCTTAAGACTGACATCCTCAACAATTCGAACCTCCCACTCCCGTCTTCAAGATTTCTCACGAGCTGCGCCTATGCTCTGGAACACGCTACCAAGAGAAATCCGATTAATTCCCAACATCCACACTTTTAAGCAGGCCCTAAAAACGCATTTCTTTAGACTAGCCTATCACCTCACTGCCCTGATCTAATCTAGTCCCTTTCTGCCCTTCAAAAAATGTACTTCCAGTTCTCGTCTCGTGCACCTGTATAAATTCTCACCGACGGGTTCATGCAGCTGCTTTTGAATCCCCTTTTAAATCGATGGCTGGACCATATATGACAAGCTTTTCTCCCCCCATTCACCTTTTGTGTCTCCCCTATTTCCTCATAGACTGTAGCTTACGAGCAGGGCCCTCACTCCTGGTATCTTAATTTTGTTATTTTGTATTATCTCATATTGTCTGTACATGTCCCCTCTTAATTGTAAAGCGCTGCGGAATATGTTGGCGCTATAGAAATAAAATTATTATTATTATTATATCCCTTCATGGAAGAATTAACAGCCGAGATTATTTAGGCATTTTGGGCGACCAAGTGCATCCCATGGTTCGAGCACTGTTCCCGGAGGGGAACGCCATCTTTCAGGATGATAATGCACCAATTCATACAGCTAGAATCATTAAAGCATGGCACAAGGAACATTCTAATGAAGCTGAGCATCTCATCTGCCCCACACTCCCCAGACCTCAACATTATTGAGCATTTATGGTCGATTTTAGAGATTCAAGTTAGACGTCGATTTCCGCCACCATGGTCGCTCAAAGAACTGGAGGGTGTTTTAACTGCAGAATGGGCTAAAATTCCTTTGGAAACAATACCTCGGAGAATTGAGGCTGTAATCGTCGCAAAAGGTGGCCCTACACCCTATTAAACTAACTTTTGTTGATGTTTCCAGGTGTTTCCATGATTTTGACCAACTCCTGTAGACTATCTTTATATACTGTGTCACAGAGAGAAACAGTACAATCCATAAAACATCCCTGGATAAAAGACATCTTCACCCCCACATTGAACATATGGGATCAATTATAAGCGGTGAAGAAAGAAATTAATTAAAACAAGAGAGCGGGAGCGCTGACACTTCCATCTTCATTGAGGTGTGACCCCCCTGGTGTGGACAGGTAATTACAGCAGAGGAATGCTGGGAAAGAGACAGCAAGCAGAGATCTGTTACGCAGAGAAGAACTGCCATCCCAGGCATGAGCTTCCTCTCATCAAAGCATCTTTTTTAGACACTGTCTTTGGTGTCCAGAAGTGAATATTGGGGTTTTGCTTCAAACTGATATTTATGGGAGAAATATTTTTGGCATATTAGTGAAAGGAACAGAACGCATTCACTCATGTCATCATAAGGCGGACAGAACCCCTCCAACTTAATATAAATCTTTATTTCTATATAGCGCTAACATATTCCACAGCGCTTTACATACATCAGGAACACTGTCCCCATTGGGGCTCACAATCTAGAGTCCCTATCTGTATGTCTTTGGAGTGTGGGAGGAAACCGGAGAACCCGGAGGAAACCCACGCAAACACGGGGAGAACATACACACTCCTTGCCGATAGTGTCCTTGGTGGGAGTTGAACCCAGGACCCCAGCGCTGCAAGACTGCAGTGCTAACCACTGAGCCACCACAAGTCTGCAGTGCTAACCACTGAGCCACCACAAGACTGCAGTGCTAACCACTGAGCCACCACAAGTTTGCAGTGCTAACCACTGAGCCACCACAAGTCTGCACTGCTAACCACTGAGCCACCATATTTTACCTATCTCTATAGGAAAATAAAATTGTGATAAGAAACATGACCACAACATCTTCTGCCTGAGACCTCCAGGGGCAAAGATATCCAGTAAGTTGGGGATCTCATAAAATTCTGAAGGGCCGAACAAATCCCACAAACAGCCCCCACAGGAGCTCATCAAGGGGAGGTATATGGGATTGGGCATAATTTAGGTTTGGTCCTTTGTCGGTCCTTGGAACATATAGCTTGCAGTGGGCTCTGTAAGTTTTTCCTAAGGAGTACATTCCTTCTCTAAACTCTAAAGCCATTGCAGTGACATCAGGTTTAGTAATTTTATTTTGTTTATGCCTTTTAATTTATATAATTGTATACACTGTATTGTTTTGTTCCCTTTGTAACATCTTCTGTGTACTTTTATAAATATTGTCTACATTTTGGATTGAATATATAAAATTTAATGGATTTGTTCCTCTTGCTCTATGAATCGCCTTCTCGAAGCCCTACATTACCTGTTACAAGTGTCCAAGCTGCCCATAAAACAATTGGTGGTAGCAGCTAGTAGTTTCTTTTGTTATTGGGCAGTTATCAGTGTCTGTACCAAGGTATATAAATATTACATGCTATAGAATTGACTATATATATTCTATACCCTCACTGTGAGTTCCCGCGGCCTCGTCCATTAATTATTGGTTAATTGCGTAATTGTCCTGATGATTGGGGGCGGCAGTGTCCTGTTTGTAACAAATTGGTGGCAACCAGAGGAATTATACAGCATTAGTGATCTGGTTTGAGCAATCATTCCTGTTACTAAAAACTGGCAAGGTCCCTGTGAGGATTCTGTGCAGAGTTTTGAGGATCCGACTTAGTGATTAACATACCTGGGACATTATTGTAAGTGTATCAGTTACACCCCTCACCTCTCTGTTTTTTTTGTTTTATCTTTTATTTGACAAGTGACTGCTAAGATGGCAGCTGCTTATAAGAACCACGAGAAAGCCATGCTGATCCGTATGTGTGAAGATATAGGTCTCTATAGGTTCAACAAAAGAAATTCCATAAAAAGTCATGACACCAGCTGAAATCTATCAGTAATTAGAAAGCAATCCTGCCACTTAGTGACAAACAATATCAGCTGGTTCAACTGACGGCCTATAAAAAGGTGTCTTATTATCAAAGTGCCACACAAGAAACATCTCATGATGCATAAAACCAGTGAGCTGTCTCAAGACCTTCACAACCTTATTGTTATAAATCATACTGCTGGTATTGGTTACAGAAGAATTTCTAAATTCCCGAAGGGTCCAGTGACTGTTGGGGCCATAATCTGGAAGTGGAAAGAACATAATTTCACCACAAACCGGCCAAGAGCAGGTGCTGCCCTCAAGATTTGAGACAGAGGAATGAAAAGAATTACCAGAAGAGTTGTCCAAGAGCCAAGGACACATGTGGAGAGCTAGAGAAAGATCTGAAATCAGCAGGTTCAACTATTTCAAAGAAAATAATAAGTAATGCACTCCCCCTCCATGGCCTATATGCACGCTCCTGTATGCACGCTCACCAAGCAAGACTCCATTGCTGAATAGAAAGCAGGTTCAAGTGTGTTTACATTTTGCTCAACAACATTTAGCCAAGTCTGTGAAACACTGGGAGAATATAGTCTGGTCAGATGAGACCAAAGTTGAACTCTTTGGATGCCATAATACACACTATGTCTGGAGGCCAAAAGGCAAATCACCCCAAAAACACCAACAGTGAAGTTTGGAGGTGGGAGCATCATGGTGCATATAGTTGAAGGAAGGATGAATGTATAAATGTACCAAGACATTTCTGATAAAAATCTGCTACCATCTACCTGGATGATGAAGATAAGACGAGGATGGATATTTCAACAAGACAATGATCCCAAACACACAGCCAAGGAAACTCTCAATTGGTTTCAGGCAAAGAAAATAAATCTGCTAGAATGGCCGAGCCGATCACCGCAGCTGAATCCAATCAAAATGTATGGAAGGAACTAAAGCTCAGAGTCATAGAAGGAGCCGGGACCTGCAGGATGTGAGGAGTGTGTGCGGAAGAAGGGGCCAAAATCCCACCTGAGCAATGCAGGCGACTAGTGTCTCCATACAGGATGTGAGGAGTGTGTGCGGAAGAATGGGCCAAAATCCACCTGAGCAATGCAGGCGACTAGTGTCTCCATACAGGATGTGAGGAGTGTGTGCGTAAGAATGGGACAAAATCCACCTGAGCAATGCAGGCGACTAGTGTCTCCATACAGGATGTGAGGAGTGTGTGCGGAAGAATGGCCCAAAATCCACCTGAGCAATGCAGGCGACTAGTGTCTCCATACAGGATGTGAGGAGTGTGTGTGGAAGAATGGGACAAAATCCACCTGAGCAATGCAGGCGACTAGTGTCTCCATACAGGATGTGAGGAGTGTGTGCGGAAGAATGGGCCAAAATCCACCTGAGCAATGCAGGCGACTAGTGTCTCCATACAGGATGCATCAGGAAAAGGCTTTTGTATGATGTGTTAAATTTCAATAAGGTGTTCAATACTTTTCCCCTGTGTTATTTCTCATTATTACACATAATAAAATGAATGGACATCTATGGTTTGATTTCTTTGCCTGTGTGGGTTGGATGGGTTGTTACCGACATCTGGTGAGAAATTCCTGTCAATATCATATTTAGAAATATTATTATTTAGAAAATTGGTGACGTGTTCAATACTTATTTCTCCTGCTATGTATACTGCACTACTACCATATAGACTATACTTATATGCTGCATTACTCAGCATACTGTTGTTGTTGCGGCCTCAACTCTATCACATTTACCTCCCCTAGGTCAAGGCCAAGAAATGTAAAGGGCAGGTAAGATCCTGCGCTAATGAAAAATAACTTAAATTTGGGGGTCTTGGTCTTGGAGGTGATTATTTAGGGCCCCCAAAGCAAAATAAACTTTCTATTTGTACGGAGTAACTTCGAGGACAATGCAGCTTCTAACAGTCTATTATACTGGGCCTCTCGCTGATCATCAAGCTGCTGCCGGCCCTCTTGGGCACGTTGGTAGATGAGGACATTTATACGGATCTGCACTGATCGCGGAGGAACATTTGTTTCCTTCCGCTTTTATTTCTGTTTTATATTAAATCTCTAATTAGAATTTGGAGATGCCGAGGCTCGGAAATGTAATTAGCCTCATTATCAAAAACTGACATAATAAATACATATTCCGCATCTTCTTTCATGTTCTCTTCATATCGCCCTCATTTTACCAATTAGCCGTAATGTAATCATCGCGGCACATTCAGATGACAGTGACGGAGCGGAGGACGCAGCGGTTGTGAGGGCGTCGGATGATGAAATCACATAAGTTCATGTTGAGATGATGGCAAGAAGCCAAGCTCTCACCTTAAAGGGATCCTTCCTACTTTCTCTGTCAGCTGTGTAGTGAAATACAACACACTGCTCTCTGTTATCAGCCACTTTATGCTGGGAAGAGGCTGGCTGAAAAGTTCTTCAATGAGATGGATGTGCTCACCTCTGAGCGAGGCATCATCTCTAAATGTAATTTTAGAATTTTTAATGCGTACCTGTAATTTTAGGTTATTGCTCAGAGTACTCTGTCCTGTGTGTACAGGACGATCTTGCCATTAAATGACTGGTATCTTGAATTTTTCACCAGTTTTCCCCTCTGTATTCTCTACTTTTAATTTTCAGTTGTCTCTGAGCAAGTGGATTGATACTAGCTGATATGATGTCTCCGAATTCTGGCTCTTGTGTGTCTATACAGGATATGCTTAGAAGCAGCAGGTGCATGTAGGACATTACACAGCAGTACTGAGCAGTGTAGCTGTGAATCCAGCACGGAGGTGAGACAAACACTAGAAAGCAGCAGAATGAAAAACTTTATGAAGCAGTATTGAGCAGTGTAGCTGTGAATCCAGCACGGAGGTGAGACAAACACTAGAAAGCAGCAGAATGAAAAACTTTATAAAGCAGTACTGAGCAGTGTAGCTGTGAATCCAGCACGGAGGTGAGACAAACACTAGAAAGCAGCAGAATGAAAAACTTTATAAGGCTTCTTTCACACGTACGTGCCTCCGGTACGTGTTCGGTATGTGAGAAAACTGCCAGAGACACGTACACACGTAGACCTAGGTATTCCTATGGTTTTGGACACACGTAAGTAAGTATTTTCGCACGGAACGTGTGTCCGTTCCATACTTATGTGTGTCCGTGTGTTTCTCACGGCAACATGTCAGTTTTTTCTCCGGCATCACGGGTGTCACACGGAACGCAAATGTGTCACACGTAATGCAAAGGCACCACACGGATGTGTTCCGTGTGACATGCACCGGAGAAAAGACATGTGTCTGTGAGAATAAAAAAAACCTTTACTCACCTTCTCCAGCGCTGCTAACTCTGCAGCTGCTGTCACTTGCTGCCGACCGCCACTCATTATACTCATTGCATATTCACTTCATTGCGGCCGGAAGCAGCAGCAGCGGGGAGTGGGCAGGACCGGAGACCGAAGATCAGCACCACAGAGAGCAAGGCCAGGGACAGGAGAGTAGAAAGTACCCGTTCTCCGTGTGTTATCACGGATAACACACGGAGAACACACGTGTGCAATACACACGGCACACCGAGGGCAATACGCACCTTTGACACGTCCATGAAAAACGTGCGTGATTTTCACGGACGTGTGAAAGAGGCCTAAAGCAGTACTGAGCAGTGTAGCTGTGAATCTAACAGGGATGTGAGATAAACATTCACTTGAAAGCAGCATGAAAGACATTATACAGTACTACTAAGCAGTGTACCTGTGAATCCAGCACCAAGGTGAGATAAACACTTACATGAAAGCAGCAACATGGAGTACATTATACAGCAACACTGAGCAGTGTAGCTGTGAATATAGCATGGAGGTGAAATAAACACTCACTTAAAAGCAGCATGAAATACATTATACAGCACTATTAAGCAGTCTACCTGTGAATTCAGCACAAGGGTGAAATAATCACTTGCGCTAAAGCATAAAAAAAAAGATAATACAGCAGTACTCAGCAGTGTAGTTGTGAATCCAGCACCAGGGTGAGATACATGAAAGCAGCAACATGGAGGACGTTATACAGCAGTACTGAGCAGTGTAGCTGTTAATATATCATGGCGGGGAGATAAACTCTCAACTGAAAGCAGCAGCATGAAATAAATTATACAGCACTATTAAGCAGTGTACCTGTGAATTCAGCACAAGGGTGAAATAATCACTTGTTCAAAAGCATAAATAAAAGATAATACAGCAGTACTGAGCAGTGTAGCTGTGAAACCAGCACAAGGGTGAGATAAACACTCACATGAAAGCAGCAACATGGAGTACATTATACAGCAGTACAGATCAGAATAGCTGTGATTCCAACACTGGGGTGAGATAAACATTTATTTAAATGCAACTTGGAGAACATTATACAGCAGTACTGAGCAGTGTAGATGTGAATCCAGCAATGATGTGAGATAAACACTTGAAAGCAGCAGCATGGAGAACATTATACAGCAGTACTGAGCAGTGTAGATGTGAATCCAGCAATGAGGTGAGATAAACACTTGAAAGCAGCAGCATGGAGGACATTACACAGTTGTACTGCGCAGTGTAGCCGTGAATCCAGACTTGAGGGTGAGCCAACACACTTACTAGAAAGCAACAGCACTGGTTTGTGTGTGTTCTGTGCCTCTCACTTTTTATGATTGCTCAGTGATTTTCCAGTGTATCTTGTCTTGAGTATGACGGATTTTAGCGGTGTTTTCAGAGTAATTGATAAGTTCAGAATGTGGAAGAGGAGTAGAAATTGGTATAAGATACTGTCTATTACAAAGTTTTTTTCTATATTTGGGCGCACCAATAATATATGCAAAGTTTGCTGAAACGACGGAAGCATTTAAATCTGTCTTTTTGGCTTTATGGGGAAAAAAAATCTTTTGATTGACATCACAGTATACAGAAAGACAAGCAGTGACAGAATCATGGCAGATACTTACAACTTCTGGGATTACGTGGATGGAGAGGTCATGGATGGCTTTTACCACGATGCAGAGAGCTGACAGCAGGAATATTGCACCCAGGATGACGCAGGCTCTGTGGAATTGAATGTAACACACAGTCGTCACATTGTAATTACACCAGGAGCTTCTCTTAAAGGGATACTCCACAATTTATACAGTAACTTTCTATAATCCCTTCTCTTGTGCTGGGCCAGGGTTACATTCTATGCTCTTCTCCATTCAGGAAAATTCTACTGGTTTCCTATTACTAGAGTGCAATACATTGTGGGAGCTCAGATTATAATTGACAACAAGGCGGAGCTAAATTACTGTCACGTTCTCTAAGTACGTGACATACTCGCCAACTATCCAGAAGACCCCAAGAAAGACGGAGAACTCGGGGACAGCAGTCAAGTCCAGAAGTTGGGACAAAGAAAGCCCTGGATTAAAGGGATGGATCTGTACAAAAAAGGTCTAGTGAGGGTGTCAGTAAAAAGGGGCGTGAATTTGGGAAGTTCTAGTCTGGGGTCTATATGGTTTGATTTGGAGTATTTAAAGGGGTCTAGTCTTGGACCTCAAATAAGAAGGTCTGGTATCTTTATTAAAGGAGTCTGTTATAAGGATTTGGCCCTGATAAAGGAGGGTTGGTCTGGATATTGGTACAAGAGTGATCTGGGAGGTGGTGCTGGTCTTGGATCTGTATTAGGCCGGTGTCACACTTGCGAGGGCCTCGTGTGTATCTCGCGCGAGTCTCGCGTTGCATCACCCGGCACGGACTCACACTCTCCTCACAGGAGCGGGTCGGTTGCATGCATCTCTATGCAACCGACCCGCTCCTGTGAGGAGAGTGAGTCCGTGTCGGGTGATGCAACGCGAGACTCGCGCGAGATACACACGAGGCCCTCGCAAGTGTGACACTAGCCTTAAAGGGAATCAGTCACCTGAATTTTGCAATGTAAGCTGAGGACAGCATGCTGCTAGAGTTAAAAAAGAAAATACAACTGTGCTTCTCTTATATGTGTGCCAAATATTGTTTATCTAAACTAAAAGGTTTATTGCTGTGTGATTAACACCGATGTGACTCTTGGCTAGTGCAGTCAAGTCAGACACTCCACTGTTGTGATTGACACCTTGCAGTCAATGCACAATCAACATTGAGAGCCTGTTGTGGGCGAGGACAGCTCCCAGCTCTGCTAAACTGAATTCTTAGATAAAGTCAGAATGGCTGCACACAGTGATCTAAGTTAAACATGGTTAGTTTAAGAATCTCATTGCCTACAACATGCTGCTCTCAGATGAAGTAGCAAAAATCTGCTGACAGATTCCTATTAATCTGTGATCGGTATTAAAAGGGTTCAAGTTTGGAACCTTGCCGGAGGTCTGCATTAGGGGGATCCAGTAATGGGTCTGTATTTAGGAGTTTCCCCTTATGTCCTATTCCTTCTCTGTATCATACTCCTTCCCTTATGTCATGCTCTGCCCTCTGTGCCATGCTCTGCCCTCTGTGCCATGCTCTGCCCTCTGTGCCATGCTCCGCCCCCTGTGTCATGCTCCTCCTTCTCATATCCAACATTAGATATATTATTATTATTATTATTATTATTTATTATTATAGCGCCATTTATTCCATGGCGCTTTACAAGTGAAAGAGGGTATACGTACAACAATCATTAACAGTACAAGACAGACTGGTATAGGAGGAGAGAGGACCCTGCCCGCGAGGGCTCACAGTCTACAGGGAATGGGTGATGGTACAATAGGCGAGGACAGAGCTGGTTGCGCAGCTAGATATCTAGATATACCAGTTTTCCCTTCTGTGTTGCTTTAATCTTGGTCTCCTACATCTACGCCTCCATGTTGGGTGGACATCGCTTCGCTCTACCTTTTATGCTTCTAGACCTTAATTGATTTGACATTTTTAAAGAAATATGACCTATTCCAAGACGCTGTCGACATCCACAAGGTCATCGCCCCCGAACATACGAACATTTCTATCATCTTCTAGTTTGTCTTTCGTATTTCTAGATGTATCGTGTCCGTGGCGCTCACGTTCCTAACTCTTATACTGTGTTTCCATGGAGATGTGTTTCAGAAACCGAGCCTCCCTTGTGGCAGCCATGGCATGTACAATACATCATAATAAGATATATGTTACATGTCAGTATAAAAACATGCTATCATTTATTAGGATTTATGTACAAAATGGTATGAAAATGTGCAACCCAGACCCTCTCTGTCCTATCTGCAGCAGCCACTAGAGGGAGCGATCTGCAGTCAGTTTATACAGCCGCCATTGAATTAAACGCCAGCTGTATACAGGGAGCTCCCTCTAGTGGTGGCTGCAGACAGAAGCTTATGTATCTCTGTATACAGGGAGCTCCCCCTAGTGGTGGCTGCAGACAGAATCTCATCATGTATCTCTGTATACAGAGAGCTCTCCCTAGCGGTGACTGCAGACAGAATCTTATCATGTATCTCTATATACAGGGAGCTCCCCCTAATAGTGGCTGCAGACAAAATCTTATGTATTTCTGTATACAAGGAGCTCCCCCTAGGGGTGGCTGCAGACAGAATCTTATCATGTATCTCTGTATACAGGGCGCTCCCCCTAGTGGTGGCTGCAGACAGGATCTTATCATGTATCTCTGTATACAGGGAGCTCCCCCTAGTGGTGGCTGCAGACAGGATCTTATCATGTATCTCTGTATACAGGGAGCTCCCCCTAGTGGTGGCTGCAGACAGGATCTTATCATGTATCTCTGTATACAGGGAGCTCCCCCTAGTGGTAGCTGCAGACAGGATTTTATCATGTAGTATACAGGAAGCTACCCCTAGTGGTGGCTGCAGGCAGAATCTTATCATGTATCTCTGTATACAGGGAGCTCCCCCTAGTGGTGGCTGCAGACAGGATCTTATCATGTATCTCTGTATACAGGGAGCTTCCCCTAGTGGTGGCTGCAGACAGCATCTTATCTATTTCTGTATAAAGGGAGCTCCCCCTAGTGGTGGCTGCAGAGGGGATCTTATAATGTATCTCTGTATACAGGGAGCTCCCCCTAGTGGTGGCTGCAGGCAAAATATTATCATGTATCTCTGTATACAGGGAGCTCCCCCTAGTGGTGGCTGCAGACAGGATCTTATCATGTATCTCTGTATACAGGGAGCTCCCCCTAGTGGTGGCTGCAGACAGGATCTTATCATGTATCTCTGTATACAGGGAGCTCCCCCTAGTGGTGGCTGCATGCCATAATTAGATCATTAACAAGTCAGAAGGAGAAATGTCATTATGTTATGAAATTATACAACAGTAAATTTGGGGCCTGAAATAGACTAAAGAGTTTTATCCTTTATCAATTATTTATTAGATCTCTGCTGAAGGAGTGTGGGACACGTCTTGTGCCATGTCAGCGGTGGATATGAAGACTTTGCTTCTCTGTATCTCCTCTGCTGGGCACCCGGCCACATTCTGTCAATGCTGATGATTTCGTTGGGAATTGCTTGTAATAGGCAATAAGAAAAATCCAATAAAAGCAAAGTAAAAAAAAACAACGTGTTTCGCATTTGCATGTTTAGGATTTGTTTGCACCAACGGCTCTTTTTGATTATTTTGGAGACGGGTAATAAGTAACGTAATTGTCTCCTTCTGACAGGCATCATCTTTTTAGAGCTGATCCGAGCAATATTAAAGTGCAGCTGAGAAGCGGAATATTCGTTGTTCTTTTCTATGAAGTGGCTGACGTCAGCCATTCCCGCGATGTGCACAATGCACCAGGCACCCACTTTGGACTTTACAGTGCAGAATTTGGCTGCATCGGTATTTTATTCCAACGCTTACTATGAATTATATCGGAGAAATGTGACACCCGGAGACTCGGGAACGCACTGGGGATGGCAGATGTGCGTCACGTCCTTCTCTCCCAACTGCAATGCAGATCCGTGATGTCCAAAGAAATGTATTTACACCTTCTAGGATTCTGATTCCTCTCCCTCCCGCTCCCCGCGCCTCTATTTACACGTGTTCTAGAATTAGAAATCGAAAGATATTAATTGCTAGTGACGTCTAATTAATCAGCTGCAGACTCCGGGTCATTTATACCATTAATTCCAAACATTTAAGAAATGCGCTTAGCAAGTGAATAAGGCGATAATTTATGATCGGGAGCGGGAGCGAAGGACACTTCAGACCCTCCTATACAAAAATGGAGGTTCCAAAATCCACAATGGCCACCTTTATAATATTCGTGCCAGGGCGTCTTCACGCTATGTCTGTGCCACTGGGGAGCACATCTTATTCACGTATAGTAAAAATATCTAGTTCTGATTAAAAAAAACAAAAGAAACAAGACCAAGGAGGGAAAGAAAGCAAAAGGAAGGGAAAGAATAAGGAAGGTGTAAAAGGTAGGGAAGAAGAAGAAAGGAAAACAGAATGAAGGGAATGAGGGAGAAAGGGAGGGATGGAGAAAGAGAAGAAGGGGCCAAAGAAGGTAATAAAGGAAGAGGTAGGAAAGGAAAGAGTAAAGCAGAACAGAAAGTTGGAATGAAAGGAAGGGGAAAGATTGAGGGAGGACAGAAGGGGGTAAATGTCAAGATTTTGGAATGAAAAAAAGGAAAACAGAATGGAGGAAGGATAGAGGGGGAAAAAAAGGTAGAAGAAGGACAGGGGTAAATAAAAGTTGGTAGTTAGGGTAAGGAAAGGAGGAAGAAAGCTTAACAGAATAAAGGAAAGGAAAGAGGAAAAAGAGTGGGAAGAAAAAAATGGGTGAAGGGAATGAGCTAGGAAGGGAAGAGTGTGGGAAGAAAAAAATGGGTAAAGAGAAGGAAGTAGGAAGGGAAGAAAAAGGAAAATAGAATGTTGGGAGGGTAAAGGTTGAGGCAAGAAGAAATAGGGTAAAGGAGAAGAAAGTTGGGGAAGGGGTAAAAGATCAGAAAGGAAATCAGAATGAAGGGAATGGAAGAGAAAGGGATGGCTGGAGAGCGGGAAGAGGAGGCCAAAGAAAGTAATAAATAAGGAGGTAGGAAAGAAAGAGTAAGACAAAACAGAAAGTTGGAATCAGAGGAAGGTGAAAGATTGAGGGAGGACAGAAGGGGTAAATGACAAGAATGAAGGAAGGAAAAAAGGAAAACAGAATGGAGGAAGGGAAGAGAGGAAAAAAACGGGTGGAAGAAGGACAGGGGTAAATAGAAGGTGGTAGTTAGGGTAAGGAAGAGAGGAAGAAAGCTAAACAAGATAAAGGAAAGGAGAGAGGAAAGAGAGTGGGAAGAAGAAAAGGGAACGAGGTAGAAAGGGAAGAGAGTCGAAAAAAGAAAATGGGTAAAGGGAAGGAGGTAGGAAGAGAAGAAGAAAAGGAAAATAGAATGTTGAAAGGGGAAAGATTGAGGGAAGAAGGATTGGGATAAAGGAGAAGAAAGTTGGGAGGCAGAAGGAAAATCAGAAAGGAGAGAAACAAGGGAGGGGAACAAAGGGTCAAAAGAAAGTTAAGTCAAAGGAGACAGAAAGGGAAGTCGGATAGAAAGTAAGTTGGTAGTGTGGCGCCCTGGACAAGCCAGGGGCCACAGAGAACAACACCAACACATCCCACACTCCCGGTCAGGCACACCGAAGTCATACTAAAACCCTTGTTGCCTTCCTCTAGGGGCTGATGTTCACACCAGGGGGTGGGCTAGGCGGTTGGCGCCGCCCACCGAGGAATTCACAGTCCTGGAGGCGGGAAAACTAGAGAGTTCAGCTAGGGAAGTGGAAGGAAGGAAAGTGGCAGCTGAGCAGACTAAAGTTGGTCCGGGTGTGTGGCCCGGATGGATCAGCAAGGTTGGCAGACGGCCCAGGCGGATCGACCTGTAACCGGAGCCCGTGACCGACCGGAAGTGCTACCCTGGAAGGTGCAGAAGCCTGAGCCGGAGGCATCCCCCGAGAAACTTCCTGAGCCAGAGCCGACAGGCCGCTCCGTGCAGGAGGCCCGGCGAAAGAGGACCCCTGTGCCCATCCCCCACACCTCGGCTGAGGTTGCGCCGGGTTGCCGCTGCAAGGCAGCACCCCAGGCCAAGTCACCGCGGGACCTTCCACCCAGATCACCAGTGGTGGGTAGTGTCCAAAAGGTCTCGCGGGGCCCGACCCGTGCGCCGGAGCTTGCAGCAGCTCCATATTGGGACAGGGAACCGACACCACTGGGCCCAGAAATTGCCGAGAGAGAGAGGAAGAATGCGGAGTTGGTGGCCCGTACGATCCGGGAGAAAGAGAGCCTCCGTCAAGCGACCTTCCGTGTCCGGGGCCCCCAGTATGAAGGGCAGGTGAGGCGGTTTGATGTCCGCCGGGGCTATGGTTTCATCTATGAACCGGGCCTGGAGGCCGAAGTCTTTATAGCCCGGCGGGATGTTAATGCCCACCTGCCGGAGGAGCACCCAGGCCGTAACCTGATGCCGGGCGACCTGGTACAGTACACCCGGCACTGTGGGGAGAGGGGGTGGTTTGCGCTGGATGCCAAGCTGAGGGGCAGCCTGGAGGCCCGGGTGTCCACCGCGTCCCCTCCCCCAGCCGTCACCGAAGAGTCGGAGTAAGGTCAGCAGAGCCCAGCTGCAAGTTGTCCCCCGTTGGGACCACCAGTGTTAAAAAGTACCGTTTGAAAAGGAATGAAAAAGAATAATCAACCGAGAAGAGTTACCTGATCAGTTACCTGTCAGCTTGATTTGCACCGGTCGTTGCCGGCAACTGGTCCCCGTTGGGACCCCTTACCAAATGCGTAGAAACTATTACGAACAGGCCCGAGAACTAACAGGGCAACCACAAACTTGTGGCATGTAAATAAAATATGTTTTATGGCTTTTACCGTGACCGTCTCCGGAGAGGCAGATTGGACGATGGGCCCGCAGTGGAGCAGGCTGGGGCCCAGCCACCACCGGAACCGGTGGCCATCCTCTGGGGTTTCAGGGGTTCCCCATGGACGTGGGTCCCCTGAAAAGGAAAGAACCCGCTCGGGTAACTTGTGCTGGACTGGGGTCAAGGGGTGCTGCCCATTTGTTTAGGGACAGCATCAGGGCCAGGTTGCTTGGGTGGGAGAGAGCGGAAGAGGTAACCATTAGTAATGTTAAGTAAGAGTACCTCCCGATGTGGAAAGATGTTAGTATACTTGTAACCCTTGTTTCACCGTTATCTTAAAAATAAAACCGGTGATGGACGGGCAGCCCGCGGACGGTCTGCATTTTACTAAGGGGGAATGTGGCGCCCTGGACAAGCCAGGGGCCACAGAGAACAACACCAACACACCCCACACTCCCGGTCAGGCACACCGAAGTCATACTAAAACCCTTGTTGCCTTCCTCCAGGGGCTGATGTTCAC
Source organism: Anomaloglossus baeobatrachus (assembly GCF_048569485.1). Classification (NCBI taxonomy): domain Eukaryota; kingdom Metazoa; phylum Chordata; class Amphibia; order Anura; family Aromobatidae; genus Anomaloglossus; species Anomaloglossus baeobatrachus. The sequence goes on from NC_134359.1 coordinate 21,738,545, forward strand.
ACCAGGGGGTGGGCCAGGTGGTTGGCCCAGCCCACCGAGGAGTTCACAGTCCTGGAGGCGGGAAAACTAGAGAGTTCAGCTAGGGAAGTGGAAGTGGAAGGAAGGAAAGTGGCAGCTGAGCAGACTAAAGTTGGTCCGGGTGTGTGGCCCGGACGGATCAGCAAGGTTGGCAGACGGTGGTGACCGTCTGCAGGAGTGGCCTATCAGAGCTTACCGTAAAGACGGGTGGTGGCCCGGCGGTACCGGACCGGTACGTCAAGAGAAGCCAGCACCATCTGGCAGGGGCTTACGGACCCCGGCAAGGCTAGGAGTCGCCGTGAATTTGCCAAATTCGTTAGCGAAGGGAACCTCCTGGGTTTCCCAGCAGCCAAGACCCGACAGAAGGCAACAGTCCAACCGAGAGAGGGAAACACAGTCACCGCCAAGGCTAAAGTTCCCAGGGCCAGAGCCTGCGGGCAAAAGGGGCTCCTCCAGCCCATATCCAAGATGGGGAGCGGGTTACCGGTGGGAACCCATTGGAACTGTTTACAGTACATAGGTGCAGGGAAAGGCAGTCACCATCAACCTGCCGGGAGAAACAACACCGCAGCCGTCTGTGGGACCCGTCCATCCAGCCGTGTGTTTTACCGAGAACTGTGTCCTCATCATTGGCTGAGTGAGTACCACCGTGTCGTGCGGCACAGCGCTGCCCCCGCGACCCTGCACCTCACCAGCCCCTGTTACCCGCCTGTCATCCATCCCTACCCCATCACCGGGCCCCGGGACAACCAACCCCCTACCCACGGAGGGGAGAACTAACAACAAAGCTGCTCCCTGTCACCGCTCCCGGGCTCCCCGTCCAGAGCAGCGGTGGTGTCACCAATATCACCACAACCGTGGGTGGCGTCACGGACAATAATCAAATCCCCACAATCAATCCCCACCCTTTTCACTTACGGGCGAGGAGCGCCGCTCGAGTCCCCAGGATCCGGCCCACCGCTCGAGCCACCACCGAGCAGCAGCAGCGGCCGGACCCGAGCAGTGGGAGAGCGCAGCGTCCCCTGCTCCGCCCGCGACAGTAGGAATGGAGGAAGAAAGGAAAACAGATTGGGAGAAGATAAAAGGTACAGAAGAAAGAAAATGTAGGTAGAAAGAGATTTGAAGGTAAGGGATGAAGAGAGGAAAACAGAATGGAGGGAATAAAAGGTTAAGAAGAAGGATCAAGTGAGGGGAAAGAAAACAAAAAGGAAGGAAAGTTAAATTTTGTTTAAAGCTACATATGTTGGAAAACAAAATAGGAAGTAAAGAAAAATGGAAGAAATCGAAGGAGAAGGAAAAAGATACTAGTCAAAGGAATAAGGCTCTAAGGAGAAAATGTCCCCCTTAGATCTCAGCGAAAGGAATGAAAGAGAAAGAAGAAAAAGGAAGAAGGAAAAGTGGTGGACAATAAAGTGAACATACTTTCCAGCAGTCTCGATGTGGAGGGGCATCCAGTGAACGGAAACACAAAAGGGGAGCAAGAGGCAAACACCACTAATTGTGGGGGCACATGACTGGGGGACGCTGAAAGGCATTACTGAGATGGCAAATAAATGACCAGGGAGAAAGAGGAAACATAGTAACTTCTGGTAAAGTCATATCAGTATACTGGAGAAAAGAAGGGAAATATGAAGCAAGGAGGGAAGAAGAATGGAAATGAATTACCAGGGAGAAAAAAGGAGGAGAAAAAAAAAGAAGGAGTAAACAGGAAGAAGACAACAGAAAGATGGAGGGAGGAGAAAAAGGGGAGGAAGAAGGAAATAGGAAGAGGACAACACAGAGAGGGAGGGAGGAGAAAGAGGGAAGGAAGGAGGAAACAGGAAGAGGACAACAGAGAGAGGGAGGGAGGAGAAAGAGAGAAGGCAGGAGGAAACAGGAAGAGGACAACAGAGAGAGGGAGGGAGGAGAAAGAGGGAAGTAAGGAGGAAACAGGAAGAGGACAACAGAGAGAGGGAGGAAAAAGAGAGATGGAAGGAGGAAACAGGAAGAGGACAACAGAGAGAGGGAGGAAGGAGAAAGAGAGAAGGCAGGAGGAAACAGGAAGAGGACAACGGAGAGAGGGAGCAGAAACAGGAGAAACAGGAAAGGAAAAAAGAAACAGGAAGAGGACAACAGAGAGAGGGAGGAAAAAGAGAGATGGAAGGAGGAAACAGGAAGAGGACAGCGGAGAGAGGGAGGGAGAAGTAAGAGGGAAGAAAGGAGGAAACAGGAAGAGGACCACAGGGAGAGGAGAAAAAGGGAAGGAAGGAGGAAACACGAAGAGTACCAAAGAGAGAAGGAGGGAAGAGAAAAAGGGAAGGAAGGAGGAAACAGGAAGAAGAGAAAGGAGAGAGGGAGGGAGGAGAAAAAGGGAAGGAAGGACGGAGGGAGGAAACAGAAAGAGGACAACAGAAAGATTGAGGGAGGAGAAAAAGGGAAGGAAGAAGGAAACAGGAAGCGGACAATGGAGAGAGGGTGGAGAAAGAGGGATTGAATGAGGAAACAGGAAGAGTACAACAGAGAGAGGGAAGGAAGAAAAAGAGAGAAGGAAAGAGGAAACAGGAAGAGGACAATGGAGAGAGGGAGGAGTAAAAGGGAAGAAAGGAGGAAACAGGAAGAGGACAATGGAGAGAGGGAGGAGTAAAAGGGAAGGAAGGAGGAAACAGGAAGAGGACAATGGAGAGAGGGAGGAGTAAAAGGGAAGGAAGGAGAAAACAGGAAGAGGACAATGGAGAAATGGAGGAGTAAAAGGGAAGGAAGGAGGAAACAGGAAGAAGACAATGGAGAAACGGAGGAGTAAAAGGGAAGGAAGGAGGAAACAGGAAGAGGACAATGGAGAAAGGGAGGAGTAAAAGGGAAGGAAGGAGGAAACAGGAAGAAGTACAACGGAGAGTGGGAGGGAGAACAAGACAGAAAGAGGAAAAAGTAGTAACCTCTGATAAAGTTAAATCAGTATGCAGGAAAAAAAGAAGGGGCATACAAGGCAAGGAGGGAAGAAGAATGGAAGTGAATTACCAAAGCCAAAAGGAAGGGAAGAGAAAAAGGGAAGCAAGGAGGAAACAGGAAGAGGACAACGGAGAGAGGGAAGGAGGACAAGAGAGAACGAAAGTGAGAAGAGGAAGAAGAAAGGCAAAGTAACGGCCCCTGGACTGGCGCTGTTTATAGGAAATACACAGACCCTGTTTCACTTCTTGAGACCCGGTGCTAATATATTACTGAACTTGATCTGTACTTTGCGTGCTTATAATAAGGAAACTAGATCAGGCGCTGTGCGGGCTGCAGGGACCAATATGAAAGTCTATATCTCATCCCTAGTGCGGAGGGACATGTCGAGCTACATAAATTATGGTAAATAATAACTCCTGCTAGTATGATTATTCCATCCATACATCACACACTGCATATGGGGGGGGGGGGGGGGTCACACACTGCATGGAAATGAAATTTGCCATGAATTATTCATGAATTGTTATGGATTTTGTTAATCCTGCAATTTCCATTGCAGTTATTGGTGCTGCTTGCAATCCGCATTGATTTTACAGTAATTGTGTTCTGCCCAGAGGGGACAACGCATTTTAATTCAGTATGAAAATGAGAATAATCTAAAGAAAAACTTAAAAAGTGTGACACATTAAAGGCTTCCTGTATCTCACGCGTCACTTTAAAGTCCGATTTCACATTTCCAATGACTAATGAGTATTATAGGCGCGCAACCGGATTAGAAAATAACATTACTGCTTTCTTCCAAAAACAGCGCCACCTCTGTCCATAGGTTGTTTCTGTTACTGCAGCTCCAGTGACATGAATCGAGACTGAGCTGCATTACTAGAAACAACCAAGAGACATGGACATAGTAATATCTGTGTTACATCAATTATGGAGAAAAACAAAAACAAGAATAGAGTACTATCAATAGCAGGGCCTACATATTTTACAGGCAAAGATGGTGACTTCTATTTGTGGCTGCATTGTTTACAGGGATAAACAAGGCTAGAGTATTATCTGTACCTACAGTAGTTATAGAAAAAGACAGGAAGGCACTACTATCTGTGCTTAAATAATTTACAGGCAAAGATTGTGAGGTACTTGTGTTTGACTGCATCGTTTACAGGGAAAAAAGCCTGGAGTATTATCTGTACTTAGAGTAGTTCTAAAAAAAAAAAAAAAGACAGGGAGGCAGTACTAGCTATGCCTGCATAATGTACAGGCAAAGATTGGGAGGAACTACTATTTGTGATTACATGGTTTACAGGGGAAAAAACAACACTAGAGTATTATCTTTACCTACAGTAGTTATAGAAAAAGACAGGGAGGCAGTACTATCTGTGCCTACATAATTTACAGGTGAAGATGGTGAGTTAATTGTATTTGTGAGTACATTGTTTACAGGGGAAAAACAAGACTAGAGTATTATCCGTACCTAGAGAAGTTCTAAAAAAAACCAGGAAGGCAGTACTATCTGTGTCTACATAATTTACAGGCAAAGATGTTGAGGTACTTGTATTTATGGCTACCTCAATTACAGGGGAAAAACAAAACTAGAGTATTAACTGTACCTACAGTACTTATGAAAAAAAAAGGGAAGCAGTACTATCTGTGCCTACATAGTTTACAGACAAAGATGGTGAGGTACTTCTATTTGTGACTACAACGTTTTACAGGGAAAAACAAGAGTAGAGTATTATCTGCACATAGTAGTTCCAGAAAAAGACAGGGAGGTGGTACTGCAAGGGCCTACAAAATTTACAGTCAAAGGCAGGGAAGCAGTACTATCTGTGCCTACATCAACAACAACAAATAGAACTGGGAAGACAAATAGTGCAATAGGGTCTTATCCGGGTGGAAAAATGGTATAACAGCATGAAATGTGCTCACCTACCACTGAACACGAATGAAACGGCTGCAGGAGCCCCAACGATGAAGAGTTACAAAAATCTAGAAGAAAAGGGGTTAATCTGTGCTGCCATGGAAGAAATGGAAAAGATGGAGTATTCCTGGATTGTGATTTAATGTCAACGCGTTTCGGAGTATAACCACTCCTTGCTCAGGACAATTACAATCTGCTATAAATTGTCTTGAAGAAAGAGTGCCTATACTCTGAAACGCGTTGACATCACAATCCAGGAATACTCCATCTTTTGCCATTTCTTCCACGGAAGTGAGGATTAACCCCTTTCCTCCAGATTTTTTTATAACTCTACATCAATAGAAAGAAACAGGAATGAAGCACTATCTATAGGTCAATAATAACAGGCAGAGACAGGGTGGTGATACTATCTTTGTCATTTACAGAGAAAACAAGAATAGAGTACTACCTTCTCCTTAACTAGTTAAAGAAAAATGTGCCTACATTATTTACAGGCAAAGGCAGGGAGGAATAACTATATGTACCAACATCAATAACAGGTAGATACGAGGAGGCAGTACTATCTGGGTCCAGATCAATTACAGCCAGGAACAAAGAGGTAGTATTATCTGTGCCTACATAATTGATAGGTAAAAACAGGGAAGTAGTACTATCTGTGTCTAACTAATTTATAGGCAAAAAGAGGGAGGTAGTACTATTTACAGGCAAAAAGAGGGAGGTGGTACTATCTGTGCCTACCTAATTTATAGGCAAAAACAGGAAGGTAGTACTATTTATAGGCAAAAAGAGGGAGGTAGTACTATCTGTGCCTACCTAATTTAGAAGCAAAACCAGGAAGGTAGTACTATCTGTGCCTACCTAATTTATAGGCAAAAATAAAGAGGAAGTACTATCTTTGCCTAGCTAATTTATAGGTAAAAACAGGAAAGTAGTACTATCTGTGCCTACCTAATTTATAGGCAAAAATAGGGAGGTAGTACTATCTGTGCCTACCTAATTTATAGGCAAAAACAGGGAGGTACTACCATCTGTGCCTACCTAATTTATAGGCAAAACAGAGAGGTAGTACTATCTGTGCCTACGTAATTTATAGGCAAAAATATGGAGGTAGTACTATCTGTACCTACCTAATTTAGAGGCGAAAATAGGGAGGTAGTACAATCTGTGCATACCTAATTTATAGGCAAAAACAGAGAGGTAGTACTATCTGCACCTACCTAATTTAGAGGCGAAAATAGGGAGGTAGTACTATCTGTGCCTAAGTAATTTATAGGCAAAAACAGGGAGGTAGTACTATCTGTGCATACCTAATTTATTGGCAAAAACAGAGAGGTAGTACTATCTGTACCTACCTAATTTAGAGGCGAAAACAGGGAGGTAGTACTATCTGTGCCTATGTAATTTATAGGCAAAAAATAGGGGGGTAGTACTATCTGTGCCTACATAATTTAGAGGCGAAAATAGGGAGGTAGTACTATCTGTGCCTACGTAATTTAGAGGCGAAAATAGGGAGGTAGTACTATCTGTGCCTACGTAATTTATAGGCAAAAATGAGGAGGTAGTACTATCTGTGCCTAAGTAATTTATAGGCGAAAATAGGGAGGTAGTACTATCTGTGCCTAAGTAATTTATAGGCGAAAATAGGGAGGTAGTACTATCTGTGCCTACGTAATTTATAGGCGAAAATAGGGAGGTAGTACTATCTGTGCCTACGTAATTTATTGGCAAAAATAGGGAGGTAGTACTATCTGTGCCTAAGTAATTTATAGGCAAAAATAGGGAGGTAGTACTATCTGTGCCTAAGTAATTTATAGGCAAAAATAGGGAAGTAGTACTATCTGTGCCTAAGTAATTTATAGGCAAAAATAGGGAGGTAGTACTATCTGTGCCTAAGTAATTTATAGGCAAAAATAGGGAGGTAGTACTATCTGTGCCTAAGGTCCTACTTCTTTCTACTTTGATTTAATGGCACATACAAAGGCATATAAACCTCTGTAGTTTTCGCCCTTTCTCCTGTAAGATAATGTATGCGCCGTGCGTCTCCCGTCGTTCACACTCTGAAGGTGCCTCCGCAGATCTGTGCCGGTGTATCTGACGGGATTTGTCATAAATTATTCCATGCATGCCTAATTGTGGAGTCGCGTGACACAAGTACCTGTCTCACTTTATGGAGCTGTCATAACAAGGTGCAGGAATAAGGAATGAAGCCGACGCTCCAGACATTAGCCGCCCTCCTGAAGTAGGATGTGCTGGAAGTGAATTAAACCAAAAATATGCAAATTCAGCCTCGTCCCTGATGCTACATGTTTATGCCATACTGCGATGAAGACTTTGGACGCCTGCATTCTCTGCTTCTCTGTATGGAGATGTGCAGTCAAAAGATACATCATGTTTTAAAGCAATTAATATATTATCTAAAAAGGTATAAAAGTGTCTGCGGATTAATTTCAGAATATATGTTTATATGGATAGGAGCCCAGTTCTGCTACTGAGCTCCAAATAATAATATTCTGGCCACAACCACTAGAGGGCGCTCACTGCAGACATGTTAATTGTCCCGGCTCCAGCGCTAGGTTCTGCATCCTCCTCATCTGGCAGCCAGCTCGCTTTGCTTCTGTGTCCTTGGAGGTCATGCTTTTTGGGCTTTTTAGGCTGGCTAAGGCGGAAGTACGCCACCTGAGTATTCCGGTAGTTATCATTCATGACACTGCTAAAATTGCTTAGCTCAGCTTCCTTTTTCTGGTATGTCACCTAACTCTGCTGTGCCGTACCACTGGGCTTTGCTGCATCAAGTGACAGATGAGCTTTCTCACTAATCCAGCTCTGCTATGTTGCTGGGCTCTGCTACATTAAAGTTCCAGCTGTGTCTTCTGACTATTTCAGCTCTGCTATACCACTGGGCTCTGTTATATCAAGTACCAAATCAGTCTGCTGAATAAAGCAGCTCTGCTGTGCATCAATTTTCCAAGTGTGTCTCCTGACTAACTCATCTCTACATTGCCCCTTGGCTCTGCTGCTTCAGTTCCACGTCTCCTTACATACCCAGATCTGCTGTTCCTCGTAACTCCAGGTACTGTCCAGTATATCCAGATCTTCTGTTCTGCGCTTCTCCAGGTGCCGTCCAGTATATCCAGATTTGCTGTTCTGCGCTGCTCCAGGCACCATCCAGTATATCCAGATCTGCTGTTCTGCGCTGCTCCAGGTGCCGTCCAGTATATCCAGATCTGCTGTTATGCGCTGCTCCAGGTGCCGTTCAGTATATCCAGATCTGCTGTTCTGCGCTGCTCCAGGTGCGGTCCAGTATATCCAGATCTGCTGTTCTGCGCTGCTCCAGGTGCCGTCCAGTATATCCAGATCTGCTGTTCTGCGCTGCTCCAGGTGCCGTCCAGTATACCCAGATCTGCTGTTCTGCGCTGCTCCAGGTGCCGTTCAGTATATCCAGATCTGCTGTTCTGCGCTTCTCCAGGTGCCGTCCAGTATATCCAGATCTGCTGTTCTGCGCTGCTCCAGGTGCCGTTCAGTATATCCAGATCTGCTGTTCTGCGCTGCTCCAGGTGCCGTTCAGTATATCCAGATCTGCTGTTCTGCGCTGCTCCAGGTGCCATCCAGTATATCCAGATCTGCTGTTCTGCGCTGCTCCAGGTGCCGTTCAGTATATCCAGATCTGCTGTTCTGCGCTGCTCCAGGTGCCGTCCAGTATATCCAGATCTGCTGTTCTGCGCTGCTCCAGGTGCTGTCCAGTATATTCAGATCTGCTGTTCTGCGCTGCTCCAGGTGCCGTCCAGTATATCCAGATCTGGTGTTCTGCACTGTCCTACATGTTGTCCAGTATATCCAGATCTGCTGTTCTGCGTTGCTCCAGGTGCCGTCCAGTATATCCAGATCTGTTGTTCTGTGCTGCTCCAGTTGCTGTCCAGTATATTCAGATCTGCTGTTCTCCGCTGCTCCAGGTACTGTCCAGTATATCCAGATCTGCTGTTCTGCGTTGCTCCAGATGCCATCCAGTATATTCAGATCTGCTGTTCTGCGCTGCTCCAGGTACCATCCAGTATATCCAGATCTGCTGTTCTGCGTTGCTCCAGTTGCTGTCCAGTATATCCAGATCTGCTGTTCTGCGCTGCTCCAGTTGCTGTCCAGTATATCACATCTGCTGTTCTGCGCTGCTCCAGGTGCCGTCCAGTATATCCAGATCTGCTGTTCTGCGCTGCTTCAGGTGCCATCCAGTATATCTAGATCTGCTGTTCTGCGCTGCTTCAGGTACTGTCCAGTATATCCAGATCTGCTGTTCTGCGCTGCTCCAGGTGCCGTCCAGTATATCCTGATCTGCTGTTCTGCGCTACTTCAGGTACTGTCCAGTATATCCAGATCTGCTGTTCTGCACTGCTCCAGGTGCCATCCAGTATATCCAGATCTGCTGTTCTTCACTGCTCCAGGTGCCATCCAGTATATCCAGATCTGCTGTTCTGCGCTGCTCTAGGTGCTGTCCAGTATATCCAGATCTGGTGTTCTGCGCTGCTCCAGGTGCTGTCCAGTATATCTAGATCTGCTGTTCTGCGTTGCTCCAGGTGCCGACCAGTATATCCAGATCTGCTGTTCTGCGCTGCTCCAGCTGCCGTCCAGTATATCCAGATCTGCTGTTCTGCGCTGCTCCAGGTGCCATCCAGTATATCCAGATCTGCTGTTCTGCGCTGCTCCAGGTGCCATCCAGTATATCCAGATCTGCTGTTCTGCGCTGCTCCAGGTACCGTCCAGTATATCTAGATCTGCTGTTCTACGTTGCTGCAGGTCCCGTGCAGTATATCCAGATCTGCTGTTCTGCGCTGCTCCAGGTGCCGTCCAGTATATCTAGATCTGATGTTCTGCGTTGCTCCAGGTGCCGACCAGTATATCCAGATCTGCTGTTCTGCGCTGCTCCAGCTGCTGTCCAGTATATCCAGATCTGCTGTTCTGCGCTGCTCCAGGTGCCGTCCAGTATATCCAGATCTGCTGTTCTGCGCTGCTCCAGATACTGTCCAGTATATCCAGATCTGCTGTTCTGCGTTGCTC